>NC_084739.1:22195837-22478337 GCF_033978785.1 Entelurus aequoreus | reverse complement strand
CACTTCAGATACCCACTGTCAGTAACTACAGTTGGTCGCTACATCTCTAAGTGCAAGTTAAAACTCTCCTATGCAAGGCGAAAACCGTTTATCAACAACACCCAGAAACGCCATTGGCTTCGCTGGGCCTGAGCTCATCTAAGATGGACTAATACAAAGTGGAAAAGTGTTCTGTGGTCTGACGAGTCCACATTTCAAATTGTTTTTGGAAACTGTGGACGTCTTATCCTCCGGACCAAAGAGGAAAAGAACCATCCGGATTGTTATAGGCGCATAGTTGAAAAGCCAGCATCTGTGATGGTATGGGGGTGTATTAGTGCCCAAGACATGGGTAACTTACACATCTGTGAAGGCGCCATTAATGCTGAAAGGTACATACAGGTTTTGGAGCAACATATGTTGCCATCCAAGCAACGTTACCATGGACGCCCCTGCTTATTTCAGCAAGACAATGCCAAGCCACGTGTTACATCAACGTGGCTTCATAGTAAAAGAGTGCGGGTACTAGACTGGCCTGCCTGTAGTCCAGACCTGTCTCCCATTGAAAATGTGTGGCGCATTATGAAGCCTAAAATACCACAACGGAGACCCCCGGACTGTTGAACAACTTAAGCTGTACATCAAGCAAGAATGGGAAAGAATTCCACCTGAGAAGCTTAAAAAATGTGTCTCCTCAGTTCCCAAACATGTACTGAGTGTTGTTAAAAGGAAAGGCCATGTAACACAGTGGTGAACATGCCCTTTCCCAACTACTTTGGCATGTGTTGCAGCCATGAAATTCTAAGTTAATTATTATTTGCAAAAAAAAAAGTTTATGAGTTTGAACATCAAATATCTTGTCTTTGTAGTGCATTCAATTGAATATGGGTTGAAAAGGATTTGCAAATAATTGTATTCCGTTTATATTTACATCTAACACAATTTCCCAACTCATATGGAAACGGGGTTTGTAGACTATGATGTCCAAAGTGGTGCACAAACATTTAGAACAAGCATAAATTAATGATGTGAAGGGTATTCATCAGGTCTTGTTTGATCTCTATTTCAACAAAAGATGTGTTAAAAGTCAAAAGTGCATGACATTTATGTTCTTTGAAACCTTTCCGTTTTTAGCAAAGGGAAGTGAGCATGGTTGGTCTCCGTGGTCCGAATGGACAGAGTGCACTGTCACCTGCGGGACAGGAACCCAGCAGAGGGGAAGGTCATGTGATGCCACGAGTAACCCCTGCACAGGTTCTTCAATTCAAACTCGAAAGTGCAGCCCGGGAAGATGTGACAGTCGCGGTAAGAACATAAATCATCTCTAAGAATTTCCATTTTTGGAATGATGTGTTAGGAAAAAAAATGGGAAAACCGATTCCCCTTTCCACAGACCACAGATGAAATCCCCCACAGTGCAACATTCCTAAGTTGGGTTGAATCCGAATGAGGTTGGACTGCATGATTGGCTTGTGGGGTGTACCCAGTAGAAGTTATTTAAAAAAAAACACAAATTCATGTCCAAAAGCCTAGTAACTCACTTTTGGCTGTAATGCAATATTAATGACTCTTGTCATTTTACATAAAATATACAAACTAAGGAATTTTTGCAACATTTTGCTTGGTGAAAATAATATATTGACTGTGTTGGAGATTGCCCTGTGTCATTGGTTGGGGTTACAGTTACACTGCATCTGGCTGAATGAATCTAACCACTGGATGATAGCTTACACAGTGTGACGTAAACACTGGCGCAAAACTCTTAAAGCCTCTTTGAAAGTGAGCCATGGCCTACAATACCACATAATATTTACTTGTAGAAAACATGATTTTTTCTTTGGCAGGTTAGACATGTTTTTTATTCTTTAATCATTCACTTTTGTTCTCTTCATGTCATATGTTTGATGCTTCAGTTCGCCAAGACGGAGGATGGAGTTTGTGGTCACCGTGGTCGTCCTGCTCGGTGACGTGTGGAGACGGCCAGATCACCAGGATACGACACTGCAACGCACCCGTGCCACAATTGGGAGGCAAAGACTGCGAAGGGAACGGGCGAGAGACGCAGGGCTGCACTGCAGAGCCTTGTCCTCGTGAGTACTTTCGCAACCAGCACCACTGCTTTGTGCTTCCCCTGAAGCAACATTCCCCATGTGTTTTGGACTTGTCTCCTACAAAAAATGTTGGCCTAAATCAGCTTGGTATGTTTTTCTTGTAGTGTTAAGTCCCAGGCGTCTGATTCACTGGCTACTACACAAAAGCAGGACCTAAGGGAGTTGTTGTTTTCAGTCAAGCAAATATTTTATAAATGTACACCTAGCATGCATTTTTTTGCCTTTTAGGACACAATTTTTAACTTTAAACTAGTTAATGAAGTTGTCGTTTTGGCTGATTATATACACGACCGCAGTGTTATTTTGTAGCCTGAAAATGCAAGTATTTGAAAATAACATTATTTTGAATTGCACTGAAAATTGCCATCAGGACTAACTGAGACGTGCTCAAGTGCTTCTGTTCCACCCGGGGCTCTCCAAGTGAGCGTCGAGAGCAATAGCTGTCAACTCGGTGTCCAGTGCAAACTCTTTACTTATTAGGGAGTGAGGTATATCAACGTACACTTTGCACAGCTGCACTGGCTGGCCTCTGTTACGCTAGTATCATAAATGTTCCGTGGACCAAACGTACAATAATTGGACTAAAGATAATGGATTTAAAGACTCATCCAGCTAAATATATACATAGACTACAATACTATTACAGCAGCGACATGTATTATTTATATAAGTACAATTTTACAACTTCAACTGTTCCATCAAAAAGGCAGTTGTGCATACCAGCCTGGCATGCACATTGCAATGTTTTTAGTCATTTTTTGCAAGTCTTTGTATTTTTAGTTTTTATTAACGTACTGTGAGAAGAAGTGGAATAATCCCAAGTACGCATAGGCAGAACATGCAAACACCACATGTTTGACTGTCTTGTGCATACATTGTTATTCACTGAAAATAATAACAGCTTTTTAACATAAAGCCTCATATGTTTCTTGTATGTCAGTCGATGGTGGTTGGGGACCGTGGTCTCCATGGGCAACCTGCTCTGCAACATGCGGCGGTGGAGTCAAAAGTCGCAAACGTGAATGCAACAGCCCTCATCCTCAGTACGGCGGTAGGAAATGCATCGGAGAGGTCAATGACAGCGACAGCTGTAACAAAATAGACTGTCCTATTGGTGAGTTTTTTATTATAGACCAGAGACTCGTTCGAGATAATTCTTTCTCCATCCTGACCCATTTATTTCAATTCTACTATTAAATAATATTTTTTAATTTATTTATTTTATTTATTTTCAAGCTTATTATGTGAATGCCTTGCAGATGGCTGTTTGTCCAACCCATGCTTTGGGGGAGTGGTTTGCAACAGTTCCCCGGATGGTTCTTGGGAATGCGGGCCGTGCCCTGCTGGTTTTCGTGGAAACGGTACCCAATGTGAAGATATTAATGAGGTGAAGGTTTTGTCCTACAATCTATACATGCCTAGGTATGTCTAAGACACATCCTTGCCACCTTCAATTTGTCATTCCTTTTTCTCCTATTTCAGTGTAACATGGTTTCTGACATCTGCTTCAACGTGGGCGGGATGCAGCGCTGCATCAACACAGATCCAGGGTTTCACTGCCTGCCCTGCCCTAAACGCTACAAGGGCACCCAACCTTTCGGGATGGGCGTAGAGGCTGCCAAGAAGAACAAACAAGTGAGGCACTCATTTTGAACTCCAAGCGTTACATTCATCGACTGCAAAATTAGGTACCATTGCTAAATCTAACAACAATGACAAGACCTTACATAGTAAAAATCAACCTTTATTGACATTTTGACATTTAATGTACCGTATTTTTTGGAGTATAAGTCGCTCCGGAGTATAAATCGCACCGGCCAAAAATGCATAATAAAGAAGGAAAAAAACATATATAAGTCGCACTGGAGTATAAGTCTCATTTTTGGGGGAAATTTATTTGATAAAACCCAACACCAAGAATAGACATTTGGAAGGCAATTTAAAATAAATAAAGAATAGTGAACAACAGGCTGAATAAGTGTACGTTATATGACGCATAAATAACCAACTGAGAATGTGCCTGGTATGTTAACGTAACATATTATGGTAAGAGTCATTCAAATAACTATAACATATAGAACATGCTATACGTTTACCAAACAATCTGTCACTCCTAATCGCTAAATCCCATGAAATCTTATACGTCTAGTCTCTTACGTGATTGAGCTAAATAATATTATTTGATATTTTACGGTAATGTGTTAATAATTTCACACATAAGTCGCTCCTGAGTATAAGTCGCACCCCCGACCAAACTATGAAAAAAACTGCGACTTATAGTCCGAAAAATACAGTAAACACAGTTAGCACAAAAGGGGAAAAACATGTTGGAACTAATTTATCAATCGCAGATCAAGACACTTAAATATTAAATCCACTATATTGCCAAAAGTATTTGGCCACCCATCCAAATGATGAGAATCAGGTATCCTAATCACTTGGCCCGGCCACATGTGTATGAAATCAAACACTTAGGCATGGAGACTGTTTCTACAAACATTTGTGAAAGAACTCTTAGTGATTTCCAGGGTGGAACTGTCATAGAATGCCACCTGTGCAACAAATCCAGTGGTGAAATGTCCTCGCTCCTAAATATTCCAAAGTCAACTGTCGGCTTTATTATAAGAAAATGGAAGAGTTTGGGAACAACAGCAACTCAGCCACCAAGTGGTAGACCACGTAAACTGACAGAGAAGGGTCAGCAAAGTGCAAAGACTTTCGGCACAGTCAGTTGCTACAGAGCTACAAACTTCATGTGACCTTCCAATTAGCCCACGTACAATATGCAGAGAGCTTCATGGAATGGGTTTCCATGGCTGCATCTAAGCCATACATCACCAAGTCCAATGCTAAGCGTGGGATGCAGTGGTGTAAAACACGTCACCACTGGACTCCAGAGCAGTGGAGACGTCTTCTCTGGAGTGATGAATCACGCTTTTCCATCTGGCAATCTGATGGACCAGTCTGGGTTTGGAGGTTGCCAGGAGAACGCTACATTTCGGACTGCATTGTGCCGAGTGGGAAATTTGGTGGAAGAAGAATTATGGTGTGGCGTTGTTTTTCAGGAGTTGGGCTTGGCCCCTAAGTTCCAGTGAAAGGAACTTTGAATACTCCAGGATACCAAAACATTTTGGACAATTCCAAGCTCCCAACCTTGTGGGAACAGTTTGGAGCGGGCCCGTTCCTCTTCCAACATGACTGTGCACCAGTGCACAAAGCAAGGTCCATAAAGACATGGATGACAGAGTCTGGTGTGGATGAACTTGACTGGCCTGCACAGAGTCCTGACCTGAACCCGAGAAAACACCTTTGGGATGAACTAGAACGGAGACTGAGAGCCAGGCTTTCTTGACCAACATCAGTGTGTGACCTCACCAATGCACTTTTGGAAGAATGGTGGAAAATTCCTATAAACACACTCCGCAACTTTGTGGACAGCCTTCCCAGAGGAGTTGAAGCTGTAATAGCTGCAAAAGGTGGACCGACATATTGAACCCTATGAGTCAGGAATGGGATGGCATTTCAAGTTCATATGTGAGTCAAGGCAGGTGGCCAAATACTTTTGGCAATATAGTGTATATTCCTACCCATGTGTAAGGAATACGATTTTTGAAAGTCAGTGTTTCCACAAAGCGCCTGAAAGACCACAACACACTGTGCCCCTTTTGATTTTGTCACTTTTTTTTGGCCTTTGCCGATGCCCGTCTTTAATTCCATGCCCCAGTTGCACAGTGATTTGATTTGGGAATACAGGAATTGTCTCACCGTTGGCACTGAATGATTCCATTTCCAAGTTTTTGATCAAAAGCCTGCTTTCGCCGCCACTTTCTTCTCTTTGAGCTCATGGCGTGGCATTCGAAGTTATATTTTGGTCCTCTTCTAATGAGTGGCAGCTGTGAATACCTAAGACCGCTGTGGTAAGCCACAGTGGGATGTGCGATGCATTAAATGCGATTCTGTCAAATCAACAGCGTTTTGAAGCGCTTGGTCTAAAATGTCTTTCTTGACCGTCTCGTTTTTGGTTCCACCTGTATTTTGCAACACACCTTGTAGACAGGCAGATGACAATAATCACAGAACATTCATTCCCTGTGTCTTTTTTCCGTATAGGTATGTGAGCCAGAGAACCCATGCAAGGACAAGACCCACAACTGTCACAGATCTGCTGAATGTATCTACATCAGCCATTTCAGCGACCCTATGTACAAGTGTGAGTGTCGTACAGGTTACGCCGGTGATGGTTACATCTGCGGGGAAGACTCAGATCTCGATGGTTGGCCTAATCATAATTTAGTGTGTGGAGCAAACGCCACCTATCATTGCAAGAAGGTATTTCATCGAACCGCTTTTCCTGTCGTCATCTACGGAAACCAGCCTGTAATAAGAAGGCATCAATCTGCTTTTAAAGGACAACTGCCCCAGCCTGCCCAACTCTGGACAAGAAGACTTTGACAAAGACGGCCAAGGAGATGCGTGTGACAAAGATGACGACAATGATGGAATCCTTGATGAGAGGGTGCGAGACAACATGAACACTTGTCAGACGTGTCATTCAGTTCTCTAAGGCCACAGATTCCTCTAACAAACCAATTTGCTTTCAACCACAGGACAACTGCGCCCTCCTTTACAATCCCCGCCAGTTTGACTTTGATAAGGACGAAGTTGGTGACCGCTGTGATAACTGCCCTTATGAGCACAATCCTGCTCAGATTGACACCGACCACAATGGCGAAGGGGATGCATGTGCAATAGACATTGATGGAGATGGTAAAAGAAACTTAAAATTGCACTGTTAAAATCTAATACAGATGGTCATGCGATTATTGTGTTTTCATTCCTATATAATCCACCGTTGTTTACTTAGAAATTCTGAATGAGAATGACAACTGCCCACTTGTGTACAACACTGACCAGAAGGACACAGACATGGATGGAGTCGGTGACCAGTGTGACAACTGTCCGCTGCTGCACAACCCTGAACAGGCATGGTCACGCACTGTACCTCCAAGCCACTAAAAGTCATCACACTCCTAATCTTTTGTGTTGTCCCTAAACAGATTGACATAGACAACGACCTGGTGGGAGATCAGTGTGACAACAACCAAGACATCGACGAAGACGGCCATCAGAACAACCTGGACAACTGCCCATATGTGGCCAATTCTAACCAGGCAGACCATGACAAGGACGGCAAAGGAGACGCTTGCGACTATGATGACGATGACGACGGCATACCCGATGACAGGGACAACTGCAGGTTGACACCCAACGCAGACCAGCTTGACTCTGATGGTAAGGTGGTTTGGTTTTTTACCTCGATCATGTTAAAATTACTATTCCACAAAGTCAAAATACCGACACAGCAATTTAAACTTACTCGATCACAAGTAGGAGTCCTACATTTGTTAAGTATTAAAAAATTCAAGTTTGACAATGTCGTCACCCTTTTTCCTCATTCTTTAAATGTAAAATGTAAGTTAACAACATTACACAGAGAATCAAGGTTAAAACTACATATACAGTATATGTGTATGTATGTACTGTATATATATTAGGGTTGTCCCGATACCAATGTTTTGTTTCCGGTACCCTAATGTATTTCAAAACTTTTCAAAATAAAGGAGACCACCAAAAAAATTCATTTTAGGCTTCATTTGAACAAAAAATCCTACAATATGTTTAACATATGATTTTTATTGCACTCAAAGAACAATTTTAGAACATTAAAACAAAAATTAAAATGCTTTAGACACATTGTGCTTTTCTTGTTGCACTCAAAGAACAATTTACAATTTTGTATATTACATATAGCCTGCCATAATCTAGGATTAGGTTAGAATGGAATAGAAAGCTTTATTGACATTCTGATTTATGATTTATGGTTGTCTGTGCTTTAAGTATAATACAATCATTCGTAAATACTAAAAACAATACTATGGCTAAAAGTACACAAATAAGACATGTAGCAGGTAAAACACACATTGTTAAAGATAAAACACAAATTGTAGGAATTTGTTACAAAATTAAGTCATTTCATTTGCATCAGTTTACGTTACGTGCATGGGTGGTTTGGACTCCGCTAATGTTTGGCATCAATCCAAACAGCTGTCTGCGCGTCTACTATCTATATGGGCATAACATAGGAGGTAGTTGACTTTATTACCTGTCGATCTGACTGCTTGTTATTTAATTGTTTAGCTATGTTTGAAGCAAAGGTGGTAATAGTTTAATCATGCCACCTTTGGCGATCCGTGTTTTAAAACAGAGCTTGCAGCGTGGCGCTTCCATGTTTAAAGCATCATCTTTATCGATAGTTTTGAAGCCCAAATACCTTCATATTGCACTTTACTTTTTATTAACCAGTAGAATTGGCGTTTTTGCCATTTTTCCTCTACTTGCTGTTTCTCCTTGTGCACTTTGTAAGTGTGTGCGCGCTGACACATTAAACATGTTCCGCCGTGCTGTACGTCACTGCCGCATGGCAGCATGCGGATGAAAAACAGTACCGGCATTTTTTAAAGGCAATATAGTACCAGTTTTAATTCATTAGTACCGTGGTACTTTATTAGTACCAGTATACTGTACACCGGTATACTGTACAACCTTGTACTGTACAACTCTAATATATATATATATATATATATATATATATATATATATGAAAGCACTTGTGAGAAAAAAACATTGCGTTCCTGAAACAAGCATTAAGCATTTTTTTACAGTACCTCAAATTCAAACTGCCCTTTAATGTATTTTCATTAAATATAAGATACAGAATTTGAGATTTAAAAGCTCCACAATCTGGGTCACCACTTATTGTTTGCCAAAGCACTGGTAAGAAGCACTGATGTCGAATCGTTCATACACTGAATCAAATCGTATCGAATCATTCATACACTAAATCGAATTGCATCGAATTGTTCTGTTTTATAAAGGAATCGTTTTGAATCGCATCATAACCCATGTTCACGATGCGAATCTAATCGTCCATAACAAATAGATTTACATATATATATATATATGAATGAGTGTAAAAAATAATCGGTACAAATCGATAACCGATTTTAACTTTTGAGATACGAATACATCGTTTGACGAGCCTCTGGATCGATCGATATTTAGATATATATACAGGTATATATATATATGGATCGGTCGATGTCCTGTTGGAAAGTCATATATCGGTTGACTGGAGATCTGTTATAAAATATGGCCGTTCTAGTCTTTCGAGACTTCTGTGATGACGTATAACGAGACTAACATTCTCGTTAGCGACTGTCGACAACAACAGAGCAACATAGCAGGCAGCTCCGAAAGTGTTAACAAACAATTCTCCTCCAAATAGGGATGCAAACCGAGTACAAGTATTTTTAGGTAACAGTTCCTAATTGGGTCGGTTCAAGTGGACCGTTAAAATTCTAGACTAATGATACTGCTATCCGTACTTTTTTTATCCATCTGACCGTCGTAATTATGGCATGGAAACATTCATTCAGGTGCCGCTGCAAAGCATAAAAAAAGACACGGCGGAACAGCCAATCTCAGTCAAACTTTTACCGCCCCACTTCTGGGTACGCGGAAGTAAACCGAATCATAGATTTGCGCAAAAACACACTCTAAATGCTGAAAGTTGTATGAATTGCCGCAATGAGATGCTGTCATTGAGAAGAAAAGGGGAAATAATTTTTACCGTGCACTGGACAAACACGCACCTCCATGGAGCCGTGCCAGCCAGGAACCAGCACTCTACATGGCATTGCGTGTTACACCTTTCTGAGGCCATTTCTGTGCTTGCCTCAGCAACACACGGCCACCTCAAACCATCAAACTAACTCCAAAATACAGAGCCTAACATTTCCCAAATGACTTTTACGTGTCAGGTGATGTTATTTTTGAAAATATGATGACTACATAATAATAATAATACATTTTATTTATAAGGCGCCTTTCTGGGCACTCAAGGACACCGTACAAAATCAAAACAATAAAAATCAAATTCGATAAAAACAACAATAGTAACAACAACAAAGATAGAGAAGAAAAGATGATTACAATGAATAGGCAGTCAGGAATAGGTGTGTTTTGAGTCTTGATTTGAAGAGGGATATTGAGTCTAGGTTACGAAGGTCTGGTGGCAAAGAGTTCCAAAGATGTGGGGCAGAGCGGCTGAAAGCTCGGGCACCTATAAAGCTGTGTGAAATACACCTGCCACTACTGCAGCCAGTTGTGGACGCGATCAGCGATTAAACATGTTCATTGGTAAGTTGATGATAACTTGATAGCTTCTAATACTAAAGTTGGACTACTGTGTTGTTATAACACCTCTCTACTTGATGTGCAGCTTGCTTTTCTCTGTATTTAATTGTTGCTACTTGAGCAAACAACAGTAATTACCTGGTAGCTTTTCCAAAAGTGTTTCGCTTACATCCTCTTTTCTTAAAGTTTATGGATTGCAATGCACTGAAGTTGTTAGTTCTACTATTTGTACATAATTAATACAGGAACTGTCTTTTTGTCTGTGTACATTTAAAAATCAAACACATGACAATGTTCTGACTTGAGACATGATACACAAAACTTTTTTTTCACCATGCAGAGATTCCATCTGCATCAAATCGTATCGCATCAAACCGCATCGAATTGTAATGTTCTAAAATGAATTGCTACTGAATCGTATCGTAACCCATGTATCCAGATTCATATCAAATCGGCATTTACGGTAGAGATGCACACCCCTAATATATATATATATATATATATATATATATATATATATATATATATATATATATATATATATATATATATATATATATATATATATATATATATATATATATATATATATATATATATATATATATATATATATATATATATATATATATATATATATATATATATATATATATATATATATGAGATAGGGCTAAAATTATGATTGTTTATTAGATGGTAGATTATGATGACTCCAGTATCGCAGCAGCTGACATGGAAATTGTTAACTGTTTATATTGGCACCTTATTACTTGTTGGGGAACTTTATTTTATTTAATAATTGGAGACTGTCAAGTGGAATACATTATTACATTGTCCCTGACCTTGCATTGCTAAATAATTTGTATATTATAGTCTGCAGTGTTTAGTGACAAGCGTGTGGGTTGTTGAGGTAATTAGTGGTTGTTCAGAAAGGAAAAGTCGAACTTAAAACTTTTCCTAAAATCTGTAAACATCCACTTTAAAATCTATCTATCAACTCTGCATACATGCCTGCACACAGTAATTGCACCTGTGATGATGACACTCGCTCACTTTTTGTTGTCACTTCTTTTGATGTTGCACTTGAAATGTGGCGGTGGAAAGTCAACTTCTGTGCTGTCGTGGGTGATGTCATTCAGCATGACTTCAGCGAGAAGCCCAGAAGGGCACATGCCAGCTTATTAAATTTTTATTTGTTTTAGCTTGGCTCTTGATTAGTTTGCTGTGCCCAAATTGTGCAGGGTTACCTGAAGTTTATACAGCTGTGTGTGTAACTGGAAACAGACTGCCGATGAGGAAGGCCCTTGGTCAAGCTGATGCGTTCACTCTCTTCACAGCTTGTCATATAGTGTTTATTTGACAGAAGTGTAGCCTCGTGTGCCATAACAAACATGATGACAGAAAGCAGCAAGCTACTTCCATGCGGCGGCCTTCATGACTCACTGGCCGTCTTTCCACTGGGAACTCCAAGCCTGCTGCATGGCTTGACTGGACCTCGGATAGCATCAGTGGAAGTTATCACGGCATGACAAAAGATGGCTCCCCTTTCAGTTTCACTGACTTGGAAATTGTGTTTAACTACACTCACTGGCTCCTTCATTAGGTATTAAAAAAAAATACACATATACAGTACAAAGAGATAGGCATCGTGTAGAGCAAGAACATACCACTAACAAAAGTGATTTTTGTTTGTTCGTTTCCTAGTTCACAGAGTATGACAGAGGATTATGGGGGTGTACCATTATTGATTGTGGGGAGAGACTAATTGTTGCATCACAACTTAAATGGCAAAGAAACAAATACTTCCTCCTCTGAAAAAGTGAAAAACACTATGGTACTTATCTTTGTGTTGTATGTCAGTCCATTTGTTTGTTCGGCTACTTTTTGGTTCATTGTACAGTCCTTCAACCATCCATCCATCTTCTTCCACCTATCCGAGGTCATGTTGAGGATACAGCAGCCTAAGAAGAGAAGCCCGGACTTCCTTCTTCCCGGCTACTTTGTCCAAATCCTCCCAGGGTATCCCGAAGCATTCCGACCCCAGCTTGGAGACAGTCTCTCCAACATGTCCTGAGTCTCCCCCGAAGACCCCTACTGGTTGAACGTACCCCAAACAATGAGGTGTTCAGGAGCCACCTTATTTGGCTCCTCTCGATGTGGAGGAGCAGCATGACTGTGTTCTTGCCGAATGACGAGAGTTTCTTATTCTATCTCTAAGGGAGAGCCCTGCTTACACTACAAAGGAGACTCATTTTGTTTGCTTTTACCTGCAATGTTGTCCTTTCAGTCACTACCCATGACCTAAGGTAAGAGTGGGAACGTAGATTGACCGGTCAATTCAGAGCTTTGCCTTCTAGCTCAGCTCCTTCTACACCACAACTTACAAATGCCTTTCTGCAGATGCCGCACGGATCCGCCTGTCGATCTTACAATCCAGTCTTTCCTCACTCTTGAACAAGGTACTTGAACGTCTCCACTTGGTGGCAGGATTTCATTCTACCCACATTCAGTTGTGAACCAATCCAGTGAGAGCAAGCAAGACCAAGTGGACCAAGCTCGGACATGGGTCATACAAAGACCGGACCACCAAAACCAGGCCCCTATTCTTCTGGAGAACTCCTCACAGGATTTCCTGAGAGACATGTAAAGAGGTTGAACAAACTCCAATGCATCGTCAAGGACACTACCGAGAGTATAGAGTTGGTCCACAGTTACACGGCCAGGATGAAAACCGCACTGATCCTCTTGATTATGAGGTTTGACTATCCGGTACCAGTCCCTCCGGATAGACCATAATAGGAAGGAAGAGGAGTGTGATCCCACAACAGTTGGGACACACTCTACGTTTTGTTTTTTGTTTTTTGGAAAAAGGGAACTACCACCCTGGCCAAATTCAAAGCATCGCCCCTGAAGTCCACTCGATGCTGCGGTCCTGTCAACTAAGACAGCCCCACAGCATTCAGAGCATTGAAGAATTCCAGGCAGATCGCATCCACCACGCGGATCGCATCCACCCCGTGGAGCTTTTCGGCAACCTCAGCTCCAGAGATAGGACAGCTCGCTGTTGAGTACCCATACATGTCTATGAATGTTCTCATTCATCCAGGTCATTGCCATCTCAGGGCATTCAATCGATTGAAACTGGACTGTTTGGTTTGTCTTAGAATATGTTTTGCCTCTCATCTGAGTAAGCTTCATTAGTTTGTGCTCATAGGCTTAGATTGGTCAAATCTAGTTAGTTTTCAACCTTGACATAGATGGCTTCCCTCACTCCTCTTTTGTACCATCCGTCCTCCCTGTCCATAATCTGTACATTTTTGTTCTCAAAGGAGTGCTGTTTCTCCCTGAGCCGTGCCATGTGTCGGCTTAGAGGTTGTTTTGTTTCCCCAATATATAAATCAGTGCATTTATCATTACAATGGATAGCATACACCGTGTCCGAGTTTTTGCCTCAGTGACCATCAAAGCTTCACATAGCTTGGCCTGTCTGTACTTGTCAGCTACCTCCGGAGTCCCATGGGCCTAGAAGGCCCGATAAGAATCCTTCTTCAGCTTGAGGGCATCTCTCACTGCTGATAAGATAGTAGTAGACTATTTTTTTAAAGACTGAATATAAAAAGTATTACCAGATTAGAGTAAATCCATTCCATTGCATTATTCCTTAAATTGAATGGGTTCTATCAATGCCATACTTCCATAGAGGCTGTGTAGTTATTTTGTAATCCTGCTAACTGACAAGTCAACCAACCAACCAAAAGCAATTATAACAATACGATACAATGGTGATAATGCTCAGTTTTGATGAGGAAGTATCTCTTTGTCAACGTTTTTCTGTATTAAAGAATGTAACTGCACTGCATCGTACTAAGAACCACGTCACTGTGGTTACATTACAGAACCTAATTTTAGGTTTATTTTTTTATTCACAATTGTGTTTGTTTATGCACACAAAATACCTAAAGCTCTCTCTGTCATACTACTGACATGTTTTTAATATTTGAAAGATTATTATGAAGTTGAATTTCCTGTTGAAAACTTCAATTGTCTTTTAAAACAGGTGATGGAAGGGGTGATGCCTGCAAAGACGACTTTGACAACGACAATATCCCAGACATCATTGATGTGTGTCCAGAGAACAGTGCCATCAGCTTCACAGACTTCAGGAAGTTCCAGATGGTCCATTTGGACCCAAAGGGAACCACTCAAATCGACCCCAACTGGGTGGTAAGGCACCAGGGCAAAGAGCTTGTTCAGACTGCCAACTCCGACCCGGGCATTGCAGTAGGTGAGGACCACACGTGTAAACTCCCTTACATTAAACTCATGCCAAAGTTGTGTTACAAGGGAAAGTTCATTCTTCTTTTTTTGAAACCAGGCTTTGATGAGTTCAGTGCGGTGGACTTCAGCGGCACGATGTACGTGAACACAGACAGGGACGACGACTTCGCTGGTTTCGTTTTCGGCTACCAGTCGAGCGGGCGCTTTTATGTGGTTATGTGGAAGCAGATCACACAAACCTACTGGGAAGACAAACCATCCAAGGCTTTTGGCATCTCTGGCGTGTCGCTCAAAGTGGTCAACTCGACCACTGGCACTGGAGAACACCTCAGGAATGCTTTGTGGCACACGGGCAACACTCCTGGAGAGGTAAGCTATTTTCGCTGTATGCTTTAAAAGCTCTGGCCTTCATTTTTATGTTATTCATTTCACATAGGTACGAACTCTGTGGCATGACCCAAAGAATATTGGCTGGAAAGATTACACAGCTTACAGGTGGCACCTCATCCACAGACCAAAGACTGGTTTCATAAGGTAAAACGTTCACTCTTATTCTATCATAAATTAACAATCGACAGTTGCCATATTTATTAATAGGAATGTTCCGACCAGGCTTTTATGCTGCCGATTCCGATAATGATCATCCAAGAGTGAGATTGGCCGATACAATACTGATATCGATCACATGTATTAAGTGTAAATATAATTATGGTGAGTGCTATTGACATTTTAACCTTATCAACACAATAATATATAATAAACTAGTTCCTTATTTTCCTTTATCAAATAAATTGTTTGAGCAAAACAAAGTCAACAGTACACAATAACTAAACAAAAGCAAAAACACTGCCACTGATTTAAATAATTTGGTGTTTCTCCTGTATCCAGGGATTTTTTCCCAGCTTGTAAACATTAATAAAAATAGCAACAAAAAGATTTAGAGAAAATAAAAATATCAACCTAATCACTTTAGTATTGATCATATACTGATACTACCCTTGGTATCCACATTACCAATTTATGGATTGATCCGCTCTCTTACGTCTGGTGTACTGACAGTGACAATGCTGACACACCAACAGTTGTTGTTATAACATCCTCTCTCAAGACTCTTATTAATTTTGCTCCTGGTGTGTAATATGTTTAGCCTTGTCCTCCAGTGATCGTGATCATTTATAATAATACTTACGATAATAGAAAATGCAGTTTATTTTCTGTAATGGAGGTGATTATTATTAGCTTAGGGGAGCGGCTCCCCACTTTGTAAGGCGATACTTAATTTAGCTGCTAGCCACTTGTCAGCCGGGAGACTAAAAATAAATACAATCAGAGGGGGTTGGCGTTTTTGATTGGCATTAAAAGGCAATAATTGTCAATGGCGATCACATACTTTTTCACAAAAATTGACCAATACAGATAGGTGGCAAATCGATCGGCACATGCCTATTTATAATTACAGTATATTTGTATAGGACATAAACTCACCTGCCTAAATCTAACGCTGAAATCACTTTAGATGTATGAATTTAACAACACAGTAACAATAATAAAGTTTACACCACTGCACACAGCTACCATACTAATCCGCTCTGACAGACTCATTCAAAATTAGCATTATTGTATTTGTAAAGGCAGGTTTGTTGATATTTCATGTCATTTGTCATTTGAGTACGCATCATGCAGACGTTTAGAGTGTTGTGTGTTTGTCATGTTGTTTGCAGGGTTGTTGTGTACGAAGGTAAACAGATCATGGCCGATTCTGGCCCAGTTTATGACAAGACATTTGCTGGCGGAAGGTTAGGATTGTTCGTCTTCTCACAAGAGCTGGTCTTCTTCTCCGACCTCAAGTATGAGTGCAGAGGTTAGTAAACATTTTTTTATATTCTCAGCGTTTGCAAAGTAATAGTTTGATACCCTTACATCCTTATACTGTCTCCTTCCTGTGTGTAAGTGGCCAATTATGTGGAATATCGTTTTTTATCAGTGTGTATTTCTGTGGTTATCAGCCATTGCCATCAGATAGCAATACTGAGTGTAAAAATAAAAGCATTGCTGTTTTAAGGAGTTAGAAATGTCATAAAACTTAGTTTCTACTCGAGCTGGGTGATAAAGCAATATCGAGACATATCGCGATAGACAAGTAATCTATATCAATAAAAAATGCTTTTGATAAAACGTTCAGTATATATATTTTTTCTTTTGTCGGAATAAACCCGAAGTTGCAAAGGAAGGTTGCTTGCATGAACAAATGTAATCGCTCTCTGGTAACCGAGCAATGCAGGAAGTGATAACTGATCAGTGAGAGTGACATGCTAACAGCCAATCGGATAACTGTATCAACAATCAATTTTGGTTGTGCTGCAGGGAGCGAATAAATTGTCGATAAATAGAAAGTCACCTCGACATGGCGTTTTAGAAAAAAAATTCTGGTATTACCACACCACATTAGCCACACTCACCCAAAGCACAGCCGTAACTTCCTGGCAATATGCAGAAAATAGTTATTCTCATGTTTATCTATGTTTACATTTTTACGCTTTGCACTTTTTTGTTACACTTTATTAAGCAATTCTTACGTTTTCTTTATTTTTACACCTTTATTGTAAGAAAGTATTGTTAAGTGTTCAATTTGATTTTAGAATTTTGTCTCGAGTGATTGTTTGACTGTTTTCAATGGTTGTGTTGACATATCCTTTCCTTTCTGCCTTGATACCTGTAGGGATTATAATCAGAGGAAGGTTGCATTTTAAATACAAATATTTCTATTCAATATATTTTTCTCCTCGTCCTTATTTTTGATAAAATATAAATAATTATCGATATTGACCGACATAAATCTCTTATATCGGGATTGTTTTCAACCATATCGCCCAGACCCAGTTTTTGCACATTATGAATGACATTGCATCCTTTCCACTTGCCACAATGCACTGACACCCTGGATCTCTGCATTTTGACTGACTTATTAGCGGAGCTGGCATTGCACACAATCCTCCCACATTTAGATTTTTCCCAACTCCTATATGAATAAACGGACAAACTGGACACTTTATTAGGCACACTCTAATGAGATCCAATACAAGAGCTGTATTTAAAAAAGTCTTCCTTTACAGCAATAATGATCACCTTTAATTTGTTGCCAGTACCTCTACCAAAGAAAACTACTATGGTGAAACAGTTTATATGTTTATTTGGGGTTACCCACATATGCGGTCCTCTCCAAGGTTTCTCATAGTCATTCACCGACGTCCCACTGGGGTGAGTTTTTCCTTGCCCGTATGTGGGCTCTGTACCGAGGATGTCGTTGTGGCTTGTACAGCCCTTTGAGACACTTGTGATTTAGGGCTATATAAATAAACATTGATTGATTGATTGATTTTTAATGATGTTGTAGGAGTAATGTGTCCCAAAAATGTGAGCACCTAAAATGAGAACATTCTATCATGTTCTGTATTTGTTTGTTCAACTTATGTGAGAATTCATGATGAAAAACCTCCTTCCTTGGACATACCACCCCTAGCTAAATGGGTCTACCCTGTATATACGCTTACCACCACTCTACGAATTATAGCTTTGTAAAGAATCAGGCTTTTGCTACACATCCTAGAAAAAAAAGTTATACATTGTTTTATTTGATATCAGAATCAGAATTACAAGAGTTTTTATTGCCATTGTTTGAGAACGGGTTCACAAACTAGTAATTTTACTTGGCGCAATCGTGCAACATAACACACATATAACACAGAATAGAATAACATGAGCTGTAACTGAGCTATCAGATCTTGTTATTGTTCATGTGTCTGATGGACGAGGGGAAAAAACTGTTCAGGTGGCGGGAGGTGTGGATCTGGATGGACCGTAGTCTCCTGCCTGAGGGGAGAGGGGAGAATATACATCTATAATATATAGAATATATTGCATGTATTAGCCAAGTGCAGCATTACAATGTGTGAGATGAATTAATGTGCACACTTTGGAGACACAGCTCATTAGCATTAAAGCTTCAGACACACAAAGTAGTAGGGCTTACTAAAAGCACTTTTAAACTGTTTCAATTCCAGCATCAAGGATACATTTTAGGCAACACAGTATAATGGAACATTGACACTGTTGTTGAAAAATTATTGAAAAATAGTTCATACAGGACATTTAACCTCAAAGAAGAAAATATGTAATCAAGTCAATCGAAGCACACTTGTCAACCAAACAGGTGACAAAGGCTGACTTTTTTGTCCTTTCAGTAATTTTTGTGCGTATTTTGGCCATAATTTCTGTTGTGTTACTTCATTATAAATAATGTTTAATGTTATATTTTAAAATGCCCAATTTTTTCAGAGATGTATTATATACTGGCAATTATTAGACAATACCCTAAAGACAAACAGGACATAAAAGGGCATAAAAACATTTTGGATTCATTTTTGTTTTACTTTTTTTACTCACATCTCTCAATCAACTTCAACCCGTAACAACAATACCAAACATGTGATGTTTTTTCCCATTTTAACCATTTTAAGGTATTTTGATTAAATTATGTCACAGTTTTCATTTAATATACATTTGCATAACATGAGTCATTTTACTCATTTAAACCTGTTACATTATCTGATCATAGAGGGCATTCAAAGGTGTCAATTTTTAAATAATGTATTACATGTTTGATATTTTTGATTAGGACTGATTTTTTTTAATACATTTTTGAAAAAAAAAAATCCTGAATGTTTTTACACTCTTTAGAGACTTCAAAACGTTTATGTCCTGATTGGCTTTGAAGATACAGTAATTAAAATCGAATGTCCCCAGAGGTTTAATAATTGCACAACAATATTTTTCTTAGTGAGTAATGGTTTGATTTTTGTGTCACTAAATTCAAACGTGCAGCAAGTGCATTTTATACAGCACTTTCCATTGGCTGTAGTTAAAATGTGCGTGTATCCTTAATATTGTAGCCTTTCTGAAGAGAATATTAAATATACTGTGTTTGGAA
The DNA here is from genome assembly GCF_033978785.1 of Entelurus aequoreus. NCBI lineage: Eukaryota > Metazoa > Chordata > Actinopteri > Syngnathiformes > Syngnathidae > Entelurus > Entelurus aequoreus. Next base: position 22,458,723 of record NC_084739.1, on the reverse strand, counting down.
ATGACAAATGCTACTTATTGGGTTACAGTGCATTCGTAAAGTATTTACAGTGCTTCACTTTTTACACATTTTGTAATGAATTAATTCATTTTTGTTCACACAATTCTACAGACAAGACCCCATAATGACATCGTAAAAAGTTTTGTTTTTTTTCAAATGTAATAAAAATAAAAAAATAGAAAATCACATAAAAAATATGTATTTACAGCTTTTGCTCAATACTTTGATGATACACCTTTGGCAGCAATTACAGCCTCAAGTCTTTTTGAATACGATGCCACAAGCTTGGCACACTTATCTTTGGGCAGTTTCGCCCATTCCTCTTTGCAGCACCTCTAAAGCTCCATCAGGTTGGATGGGAAGCGTTGGTTTTCATCCAGGATGTCTCTTTACATTGCTGCATTCATCTTAGTCTAGTCAGGGAGGTGACCAAGAACCCGATGGTCACTCTGTCAAAGCTACAGCATTTCTCTGTGGAGCGAGAAGAACAACCATCTGTGCGTCAATCCACCAATCAGGCCTGTATAGTATGGCGGCCAGAAGGAAGCCATTTTTTAGTAAAAAGTAAAAAATGCACCTAAAATTCTCTCAGACCATGAGAAACTAAATTCTCTGGTCTGATGAGAAAAATATTTAACTCTTTGGCGTGAATGCCAGGCATCATATTTGGAGGAAACCAGGCACCTCTCATCACCATGCCAATAAATCAAATCAAATCAAATCAACTTTATTTATAAAGCACATTTAAAATTTACCACAGGGGTAGCCAAAGTGCTGTACAATGGGCAGGTTAAAAGATAACAAGAGAACCAAGCAAACACAACACAACACAAACAGAGCACGATAAAAAATAAATAAATAAATACCACCCCTTCAGTGAAGCATGGTGGCGGCAGCATCATGCTGTGGGGATGTTTTTTAGTGGCAGGAACTGAGAGACTAGTCAGGATAGAGGAAAATATGAAAACAGCAATCTATTATTTTCTAATTTAAAAAAAAACTTGAGGCTTAATTGCTGCCAAAAGTGACAAACTACCGAACAAAGGCCATGACTACGTACATGTATTTTTTTTGTTTTTTATTTTTGATAAATTTGAAAGAAAAAAAAAAAAAACTTTTCTCATTGTACCAATGGGGTATTGTGTGTAGAATTTTGAGGACAAAAATATATTTGTTCAAATTTGGAACATAAAATAAATGTGGTAGAAAGTGTGGCACTGTGAATAAGTTGCACTGTATGTTCCTGTATGTAAGTAATGTGAGCACATCTCAGTAGCCAATCACAGGGAAAACTCTTAAAACATGTCTTTTTAATACTCAGATGAGATGGAGTTGCCGACTGGGTTGCCAAGGTAACGGCGTGTGTGTTACATGTTGTTTTGTTGTCCCAAGCTGAAATTTGTTGTAAAATAAAAAAAAGTCCTGCTTTGGTGTTTTTGCACTCGTCCGCTTCTTTGTGTACAATGCACCACCAGATGCATTGTGGAAGACCTTGTGTGTTTGTGCGCCTGTGTGTGTTCCAAGGACTTCCAACTTTCTATCCATTATTTAAAAGTGGAAAACCTTGCAGTCTTCTTGCAATCACTCACGACGAGTGCGGCCCACTTTTGACTTTTGCCAGTTGTTTTGCATTCTGATTACAAACACGCAGCTAATAGCCGTTATTTTCTCCATGTTTCCACAGATAAATGAATCAAGATGGCAAGCGGGCGAGCTTAAAGTAAACAGTGTGTGGTCACTGAATACATTTCTACATATATGAGAGACTTTCCATGCTTTTCCAGTGGAGAGGAAATTAGGACTCTGATTTCCTGTTGTCCGGGTGACTTGTATGTATACTTTTCCCTCGCTGGAGGTGGGGGGGTCAGAGGAACTGACATGAATGAATATGACAAAAACTATGCAGAATATTTCATTATAACTAATGTACTTATGACTACATTTTAAATAATTCATTGTACAACCACTTAGAGTCTGTATGTGCTTTTCTACAACCCAAGTGGGATCTTTTTTTCATGGCTTGTGTACAGTATGTGACAGTATCTGTAACCAAAACATCATTTTACTGTTCTTTTTTTTTTTTTAGCATTTTGCTCATTCTTTTCATCCTGAATGCATTAATGGAGGACGTGAATGAAATTTTCTTTTTTTATAGTAAAGACCAAAGATGTTTATACTTAAAGTCTGTATTATAATTCCATTTGTAAATTATTTATGCTTGTTTTTGTTTGCATTTTTTTGCTAGAGTTTGTAAATAATTATTTATTTGTTTACACTGACAAAGCGCCTAATTAAGAGTCCTAAATGTCCACAAGAAAGAATAATCCGTTTAAGGATGTGATAATAATTTCCAGGCAAAGGTTTACTAAATTTGTCCGCCAGCTTGCACCGTTCGCTTAAATGCAATTTAGATGCTTGTTGACTTTGACAGCAACATTAGTTTATAAGGAAGTGAAATCATCTGTTTTTGAGGGGTTTTTTCATCTTAATTCTCTGGAACATCATGATGGAGACATTAACACATTAACAGCTCAGAGTCTGGGGTTTTTACGTGCAGTCATTATGTGTAATGGCCTCATTAACAGTGTGAATATTCATGGTAACCATTCCTAAAAATAAAAAAAAGTTTATTTGTCTGGGTAGAAATTAGGTTATGTCTTCTTCCAGGTCTGCTTTGCAACTTCCCATGCACAAAATGTCAATGTTTTTGTTGTGTTTTATAAATAAATCACTTTTACACTATTTTGTTAAGAATCTTATTGAATGTATTTAACAATCTCTCTCATTTCAGTTTTTAAGAATTAGCACAACAATTTTATACCTCTATTTTTCAGGAATAACAGTCCTAGTGTGTGAATGTGAGTGTGAATGTTGTCTGTCTATCTGTGTTGGCCCTGCGATGAGGTGGCGACTTGTCCAGGGTGTACCCCGCCATCCGCCCGATTGGAGCTGAGATATGCTCCAGCGACCCCAAAAGGGAATAAGCGGTAGAAAATGGATGGATGGAACATTTGGACAGTGGACAATTGTAACTATAACCACTGTGAATCTTTGGGTGTCCCACGATTCGATTCAATATTGATTCTTGGGGTCACGATTCGATTCAAAATCGATTTTTTTTTTCCAATTCAACACTATTCTCGATTCAAAAACTATTTTTTCCCGATTCAAAAGGATTCTCTATTCATTCAATACATAGGATTTCAGCAGGATCTACCCCAGTCTGCTGACATGCAAACAGAGTAGTAGATTTTTGTAAAACGCTTTTATAATTGTAAAGGACAATGTTTTATCAACTGATTGCAATAATGTAAATTTGTTTTAACTATTAAATGAACCAAAAATATGACTTATTTTATCTTTGTGAAAATATTGGACACAGTGTGTTGTCAAGCTTATGAGATGCGATGCAAGTGCAAGCCACTGTGACACTATTGTTCTTTTTTTTTTATTTTTAGAAATGTCTAATGATAATGTCAATGAGGGATTTTTAATCACTGCTATGTTGAAATTGTAACTAATATTGATACTGTTGTTGATAATATTCATTTTTGTTTCACTACTTTTGGTTTGTTCTGTGTCGTGTTTGTGTCTCCTCTCAATTGCTCTGTTTATTGCAGTTCTGAGTGTTGCTGGGTCGGGTTTGGTTTTGGAATTGGATAGCATTGTTATGGTATTGCTGTGTATTGTTGTGTTGGATTGATTAATTTAAAAAAATAATAATTAAAAAAAAATTGAATTTTTAAAAATGAGAATCGATTCTGAATCGCGATACGAATTTGAATCGATTTTTTCCCACACCCCTAATAACCACCATTTTTAACACTGAGATGAAACACATTTTCATGTGGCATCCTCAAAATGCCTTCTCTGGAGATCCTGCGTGTTTGTGGCTCACTTTTAAATAAAATAAAAACATTGATAAACAGCAGTGAGACCAATGTGTATATGCCTGCGTCCTGACATGCCCTTAGACCAGATGTCAGCAACCCGCGGCTCTAAAGCCGCATGCAGCTCTTTAGCCCCGCCCTAGTGGCTCCCTTCTCAGTTCCATTTCGAAAGTAATGGAAAAAATAGTTTATGAACATGTCGATGGTTACCTTGCCACTAATAAACTCATGTACAAATTCCAATTCGGCTTCAGAACTAACTACTCCACTGACACATGCCTTCTCTATCTGACCGACCACATCAAACATGAGGTGGACGCGGGCAAATACTGCGGCATGGTCATGCTGGACCTTCAGAAGGCCTTTGACACCGTTAACCACGCTATACTGTTGGATAAGCTCAGAGCGATCTGATTTGATAAAACCTCATCGAGCTGGATGCAATCTTACTTGGAGGGGAGGAAACAGGTGGTAGAGGTGAACGGCACCGTGTCCCCCCCCCCCCCCCCCCCTCAGTAAGCTGTGGAGTCCCCCAAGGCAGCATATTAGGGCCTTTACTGTTCCTAATATACAGTACATAAACGATATGTCATCAGCATGAGACTGTGAATTGTTCTTGTTTGCGGATGACTCGGCCCTGCTGGTATCAGACAAGGACAAGTCACAGGTGGGAAAAAAACTTAAGGCTTTTTTTTTTTATTAAATCAACATAAAAAACACAAGATACACTTACAATTAGTACACTAACCCAAGAAACCTCCCTCCCCCATTTACACTCATTCACACAAAAGGGTTGTTTCTTTCTGTTACTAATATTCTGGTTCCTACATTATATATCAATATAGATCAATACAGTCTGCAAGGGATACAGTCCGTAAGCACACATGATAGTGCGTGCTGCTGGTCCACTAATAGTACTAACCTTTAACAGTTAATTTTACTCATTTTCATTAATTACTAGTTTCTATGTAACTGTTTTTACATTGTTTTACTTTCTTTTTTATTCAAGAAAATGTTTTTAATTTATTTATCTTATTATTATTATTATTTTTTTTTTTTAAAGGACCTTATCTTCACCATACCTGGTTGTCCAAATTAGGCATAACAATGTGTTAATTCCACGACTATATATATCGGTAACGGTTGATATCGGTATCGGTAATTAAGAGTTAGACAATATCGTAATATCGGATATCGGCAAAAAGCCATTATCGGACATCCCTAATTATAAGGCTTTTAATTTTTTGCGGCTCCACACAGATATTTGTTTGTATTTTTGGTCCAATATGGCTCTTTCAGCATTTTGGGTTGCCGACCCCTGCCTGAGACAAACGATGCGGTATGCTTTGGATTAAATCTAAATCTTGAATCTTACATTTAGATTTAGATTCAACATTTAGGTTTAGATTTAAGATATACTGCAATGAGGTGGCGACATGTCCAGGGTGTTGCCTATTTATTTATTTATTTCTGTTTAGTCCATGTTCAGCTCCCTCAGCATTTTAGTGCCCTTTTATGCAAAACCAACTCTTATTACCTATTGGTACCTGCTGTTGGAATCTGCATAGGTCCCGAAATGTTGAAATCAAACCGTGGAAGCATTGTGGAGATATTTATAAATCTATCATACTTTCCCGAAAGAGCAGTTTGGAATTTGCCCCCTTTGTGACGTCCACTGGTGACGTCAGCTCCATCTTTTGGCTGCTTTGTCCCGCCCCGAGTCCATTTTTTCTAAAACAATCACCGGGCTGAATGTATCTCTCCCTGGCCAATCACGCAACCGGGTCCATCTTTCCAAACGCCTATCAATCTTTTAGCTGGCCAATCACAGAGTGAATGCAAACATGTCCCGCCCCCCCGCGCGCTACTTCCTGAGCCACCACTCGTAAATTGAAAGGTAAGCACGTTTGTGTTGATCTATTTCGCCTTATTTGGCAGCAATATATTTGTTAGTATTGTTCCGTACTACGCTATTGTTATTCCCCCTTATTTTGACTATAATGTCGTCCAAACACCCCAAAAGTTAAACAAGTGTGTGGCTTGTTTGCCCCAATTAGACGCAGGTAACAAGTCCTGCACCAAGGCAACGAAAGGCATTTATTTCGTGTCAAAATGTATATTGAAACTGTTGCCATTTCTAATATAAAGTAGTGTAAAGTTCTTACTTATATCTGTCAGTAAACTCACCATGAAAGCGCTAAAACATACCAGTATAGTGAGTTTACATTATTCACCCAAGAAACTTTAGTTAGTAGAGAGTTCCGGTCGGACGGTTTTTCACGGGATACGTTTCCGGCCTTGTTGTTGTTTCCAGATGAGGAGATGCTGCGCCGTTGTTGATTGTTGAATGTCATTAAAACAGTTAGCTCCATCTTTTGACACTTCTTCCACCCCCGTCCTTGCACGCTACACCACTACAACAAAGATGACGGGGAGAAGACGCTGCCGAAGGTGAGCCACGTAAATAAGACCGCCCACAAATCAACATAAAAAACACAATATATAGATTATATATCAATATAGATCAATACAGTCTGCAGGGATACAGTCCGTAAGCACACATGATTGTATTTCTTTATGAAAAAAAACAAAAACAAACCAAAAGTGGTTGGGGACCACTGATCTAAGACACACGTATGCGGATTTAAAACGCACGTACGTGGATCTAAAACACACGTAAGCGGATCTAAAACACACGTACGTGGATCTAAAACACACATACGCGGATCTAAAACACATATACGCGAATCTAAAACACACGTACGCGGATCTAAAACACATATACGCGGATCTAAAACACATGTACGCGGATCTAAAACACACGTACGCGGATCTAAAACACATATACGCGGATCTAAAACACATATACGCGAATCTAAAACACACGTACGCGGATCTAAAACACATATACGCGGATCTAAAACACATGTACGCGGATCTAAAACACACGTACGCGGATCTAAAACACATATACGCGGATCTAAAACACATATACGCGGATCTAAAACACATGTACGCGGATCTAAAAGACACGTACGCGGATCTAAGACACGTACCGGATCTAAAACACACGTACGCGGATCTATAACACACGTTTGCGGATCCAAAACACACGTACGATGATCTAAAACACGCGTACGCGGATCTAAAACACACATACGCAGATCAAAAACACACGTATGCGGATCTAAAACACGTACGCGGATCTAAAACACATATATGCGGATCTAAAACACACGTACACGAATCTAAAACACACGTACGATGATCTAAAACACACGTACGATGATCTAAAACACACGTACGATGATCTAAAACACACGTACGATGATCGATGATCTAAAACACACGTACGATGATCTAAAACACACGTACAATGATCTAAAACACACGTACAATGATCTAAAACACACGTACGTGGATCTAAAACACACATACGCGGATCTAAAACACACATACGCGGATCTAAAACACACATACGCGAATCTAAAACACACGTACGCGGATCTAAAACACATATACGCGGATCTAAAACACACGTACGCGGATCTAAGACACGTACCGGATCTAAAACACACGTACGCGGATCCAAAACACACGTTTGCGGATCCAAAACACACGTAAGCGGATCTAAAACACACGTACGCAGATCAAAAACACACGTACGCGGATCTAAAACACACATACGCAGATCAAAAACACACGTACGCGGATCTAAAACACATATATGCGGATCTAAAACACACGTACGATGATCTAAAACACACGTACAATGATCTAAAACACACGTACGATGATCTAAAACACACGTACGATGATCTAAAACACACGTACGATGATCTAAAACACACGTACGATGAGCTAAAACACACGTACGATGATCTAAAACATGATGATCTAAAACACACGTACGATGAGCTAAAACACACGTACGATGATCTAAAACACACGTACGATGATCTAAAACACACGTACGATGATCTAAAGCACACGTACCGGATGTAAAACACACGTACCGGATCTAAAACACGTACGTGGATCGAAAACACGCACATGATCTAAAACACACGTAAGTGGAACTAAAACACACGTACGATGATCCTAAAACACACATAGGTTGATCTAAAACACACATATGCGGATCTAAAACACACATACGCGGATCTAAAACACACATACCGGATCTAAAACACACATCATCATCGGCGGTGACTCGAAACGAGTATGACGATCCTCCTGGTAGGGGGGGTATCCCTTTATGGAGGATGCCTGTGCGTGACTTTGTTTAACGTGGGGAGACTGGTGCACAGACAGTCACCACACGATCATTGACAGATCCGGGTCAGGGTCCAGTGGCATGGAGTCCAAGACGACTGGGGACCCTTTTCTGCTGCAGCCTTCATCCGCCATCCCAGCCGTTGTGACGCTCAATAGGGTTTACAATCATCCTCCGCCTGTTCCACCGTCTTGGGTTGTTATTTCCCCATAACTGGGCCCACATGGATGTGGGGGTGCCTTCTTCCGCCATCGCAGCCGTTGTGGTAGTTCTTACATCTACTGTCTTCCGCCTGCTCCGCCGTTGAGGTCTTCACCGTATCCCTGGCTAGGGGGCAGTCAGGTACTAGGCCTTTGCCAAGGGCCACCTGGGGTAACAGTAGTAAAGGGGTTAACCTCCTAGTGCCCCAAGACCCCATAGAGGAGCCTCCACTGCGGGATGCACTTTAACGTCATGCCCAGGACACTAAAACAAAAAAAACCCCACACGTACCGGATCTAAAACACACGTACGCGGATCTAAAACACACGTACACGGATCTAAAACACACGTACCGGATCTAAAACACACGTACCGGATCTAAAACAAACGCACAATGATATAAAACACATACCGAATCTAAAACACACGCACCGGATCTAAAACAAATGTACAATGATGTAAAACACATACCGAATCTAAAACACACGTACCGGATCTAAAACACACGTACACAAATTTAAAACACACGTACTGGATCTAAAACACACATACCGGATCTAAAACACATATACGAGGATCTAAAACACACGTACAAGGATCTGAAACACACGTACGCGGATCTAAAACACACCTACACGGATCTAAAACACACGTACGATGATCTAAAACACACATACGATAATCTAAAACACACGTACGATGATCTAAAACACACGTACGCGGATGTGTTTACACACACCCAGATTGATATACAGACACACAAATAAGTACACACGCACGTGAATTGGACTACACGCGCACAGATTGAGATACACTTCTGCAAATCATTTTTCTACAATAATATTTCCATAATTTTGAGAGAGGCTACGATTAAGGCTGAAACGACGCGTCGACGTAGTCGACGTCGTCGACGTCATCGGTTACGTAAATACGTCGACGCCGTTTTTGTGCGTCGACGCGTCACATATTTACGTCACACTACCGTCATGGCGAAACGCAAAGCAGACGATGCGAGCGGTGCGAGCGAGGGGGAAAAAGCACGCCAAAAGTGTGGGAGTATTTCAATAAACGGCCTAATAATGTTGTTGTATGCACATTGTGTCGAGCGGAAATGGCCTATCATAGCAGCACAACGGCTATGAACGAACATTTGAAAAGAAAACCATCAACTAGTCAATCGTGCGCGCGAGCATACGTTGTCATCATTACACAAAAACATGAATGTGTGATTTGTATCTGCTAGGGGTGTAACAGTACGTGTTTTGTATTGAACCGTTTCGGTAAGGGGCTTTCGGTTCGGTACGGGGGTGTACCGAACGAGTTTCTAAGCTAAAGCTAAAGTGTTAACAAGCTGCTTTGCTCCTTCTGCTTCTGTCTCAGCCCGCAGCATTGTCCCACCCACACAAATGATAAATGATAAATGGGTTATACTTGTATAGCGCTTTTCTACCTTCAAGGTACTCAAAGCGCTTTGACAGTATTTCCACATTTACCCATTCACACACACATTCACACACTGATGGAGGGAGCTGCCATGCAAGGCGCTAACCAGCAGCCATCAGAGGCAAAGGGTGAAGTGTCTTGCCCAAGGACACAACGGACGTGACTAGGAAGGTAGCAGGTGGGAATTGAACCCCAGTCACCAGCAACACTCCGATTGCTGGCACAGCCACTCTACCAACTTCGCCACGCCGTCCCTCTCACAACCATCTGATTGGTACACACAAAGCATTATCAGCCAATCAGCAGTGCGTATTCAGAGCGTTATCAGCCAATCAGCAGTGTGTATTCAGAGCGCATGTAGTCAGCGCTTCAGCGTCGAGCAGATAGGTGTTTAGCAGGTGAGCATCAGGCAGCGGACTCTCCCCAAATGATGATAAACACCTCCCAGTCAACTACTAATAACATCACTATGAGCCCGTTGACCTTCTAGAAACTTAAACTGCAGCTCAGCTCACTCGCAGTCCTGGCTTGAGGTGAAGGCTAATTACCTCTCAGTTCCAGCCACATCGACCCCTTTTGAGCGCCTATTTTCAGCTGCTGGGAATATTGTAAACATGAAAAGAACCAGAGCATGTACACATGCTAACCTTTCTTCATTACAACTGTTAGTCACTCACTGGAATGAGTAGAATTGGTTATTGTGTACTGTGTTGGACTGGATGTTTATTTTGCACATTTTAAAAGCAATACTTAATGTTTACAGTGCTCCAGAATATTTAGATTGGCACTTTTTTGTATTGGATGTTTATCTTTATTTTTGCACATTTTAGCAAATAAGCAATACTTTCACTTTTGTTGAAATGTTTACACTGTTGTTACAGAATATTTCGTTTTGCACTTTTTTGTATTGGATGTTTATCTTTATTTTTGCACATTTTACAGCAAAATAAGCAATACTTTTACTTTTGAAATGCTTATACTATTGCAGAATATTAAGATTTGCACTGGATGTTGACTTTTATATTTGCACATTAAAAAGCAAATAAGCTACTTTTAATTTTGTTAAATGTTAAAAGTTTTAAATGTTTACATTGTTACAGAATATTTAGTCATGTTGTTGTCAATGTTGACTGAGTGGCCATACTTCTTTTTTTTTTGTAAATAAAAGCCATGCCTTTTGAAAAAACGGGCCTACATTTATTTTTTCATCTTCATTTTGAATAAAAAAATAATCGGTAAAAGGAAAAATAATCTATAGATTAATCGAAAAAATAATCTATAGATTAACCGATTAATCGAAAAATATTCTATAGATTAATCGATAGAAAAATAATCGTTAGCTGCAGCCTTAGCCACGATGCAAAAAAACGTCTCTCTTTCTGACAAAGACGCTCCAGATTGTTTTTGTTTTTTTTAGCTTTAATGAATCACACAGTAAAATAAATCTAGAATGTGGAATTTACAGGCGCTTGGTGAGTTTTTGTCAGACAAACAAACACACTGAGAAGGATGGTCCTTCTGGGCCTTCCAGGGTCTTCATCTTCCTTCTCCAACACACACAGGGTTAAGCGATGGAAGTGAAGCCAGGAAAATAGTGTGCGACTGGGGAAAATGGGGAAGTCAACACTCATAGCTGTGTGGCATGCAGAGAATATTTGGGTTGAGGTTTTTCTGGAAAGGTTCACGTGGCCAACTAACCAAAGTGCTTTGGGGAGCTCTGCCAGAAGGTATTAATGTGTGACCCAGTAAACCAACGTTTTCTACTTACTTAAAAAAAACAAAGATGAATATCTTTGAGTAAAGCGGCCTTTTTTCAGCCTACTTTAAAATTTGGGTGTCCAGTTGTCTCAGAGGTGGAAAGAAAAAATGGCGCTCGGCACCATCTTGTCACTTCTAACAGCATCGAGAGAAATACTGTATATAAAACTGACGGCAGATAGGCAACGCTCTATTTCAAACACAAGTTTGATGTTCCGCTTCCCTCACGACCGTGTGAAATACCAGCTGGCCATTTTAGGTAACTTCGTATGATATTCCACTGACCCTTTCTCAATTCAATGTCAAATTTCCTTTTCTCCTCATAAGAGTGTCTGCTTATGTGGAATTCTCAAGAAACTTCCACAAAATAATATGAAGGTAATGTTATCTTTCTTTTGTTTGGTGTGTTAAAATATCATATCCTGTGTTTATACTTTAGACATTTACCATCTCACCGCCATTTTTTTTTGTCCGAAGCTAAAAAGTACTGTTAGCATATTTGTTAGCTTATTTTAGCTTAGCCAAGCTCCCTTTTACTCAGCATTGCCAAATGTACGATAATGATCATATTTGTATAATATCACCAAACTGCACACCAACAGTGCTATTACTTGAAGGTAAAACTACAAGCTTTACTATACACAATCTGTGGTAATGTTTAGGTATCAAATGGTCCTGAGCAAAGTCAGATCGAGTATGTACAATCATTTTCCTCAAAAGACAATAATTTTAGGCTTCTGGTGTACAATAAATTGTCATTTCACATCTGGCAACACTTCTGTCATTCGTGTTTAGCTAATGGCTCCTGTTTACTATTCTTTAGGCCAGTGATTCTCAAACTGTGGTACGTGGGCTCCATCTAGTACAGGGGTGTCAAACTCATGAGTTTGACACCTCCATGCGGCTCAGGGGCCGCATGGATGGAAATATATTCCTAATGTGGACCAAAATGATAAAATCATGGCATGATAACTTAAAAATAAAGACAACTCCAGGTTGTTTACTTTGTTTTGATTTAGGGCTATATAAATAAACATTGATTGATTGATTGATTGATTTTACTTTGGTCAAAAATAGAACAAGCACATTATAAAAAACGTACAAATCCCAAATAATCCTCTGGACAAAACACTTCAAGTTTGTTGAAAATTCTGAGGAAATTGGTGCAGTTTCAAAAACACAATGAAGAACACAATGAGCTTGGACTTCGTCTCAGTGTATCTACAAAGCCAGGACTAAACTTTAAGTCACAGTGTTTCTGGTATTGAACAAAAAACACGACATGTAAACTCATCAAGGTATCAAATACCTCCTTTGTCATGTCCACGTATCAATCCAGTGCTAACTCAACAAACCGTACAAAACGGAGGTAAAAATTATTCAAAAGGGTTAAGTTTTCTCGTTTTTGACAGAGACATTATGGGCGAGTAAGGGTGCCAAATGATGATGTGTTCGAATTAGAAGACATAAAACGGCAGGTTTTAAGTTTCATTTGAGTCGAGAGAGAGGAGCCGGAGCCACGCTTTACTTTGTACCTCTTGCTAGTCCTAACAGAATTGCTATTGTGACATCCAGTGGACACATTTAGAACAGCAGTTTCTTTCATTAAAAAAAAAAGAACCTCATTTTAATACTTGGCAAACTCATCGCGCAGGCCGGATAAATCTTGTTCGCGGGCCTGATCCAACACCCGGACACCCCTGATGTAGTAGTACGCCAAAGCATCACTAAATTAAATATTGTAATGATGTGACTTGAGCGGTATCAAAAGTTTATCAGCCTTCAATAGAAGTTGTTACAAAGTTGTTACTAGGGGCCTTAGTCGACACCAAAATAAACAATTAAGACGCAAACAGAACCGTCTCACTCTGTCATTTTTATCACTCAATTTAATATTCTCCACATTCTCCGCTTACGTCCGCCCTTTTCCAGCTTACCAGCCAATCAACACGCAGAACACATGTAAACAAAGACGAACATTGGCAGAGAAAGCTGCATGTAACAATGATGCCTTCAAGGCCATGGGAAGCCACATCATCTGGTAAACATTGAATAAACTACGGTGATAAATAGAAATATGTATATTGTCAGGCTTGGTCAAAAGATAGGACTCAGATGCAGAGTAGGGATTAATTCGGCAGGCTTTTATTTTGAAAGTTTCCTTTCACCTCCAGAGTCAGTGCAATTCAATATAGGCTATAACTAAACTAGTCGGTGAAAAAGGTTCCACAAAAGGTAACAACCGAAAATCACTCCGAAAGGAGGAAAACACAAAAACAATAACAAACTATACTTGGCGCCGTATATTCTATGAAATTTATTATAAACAAAAAACGCTCCAACAGGAGGGAGAAACAATGGCTATGAAACTTCTACACTGTCTCTAATCTAAAAAAGGTTAACAAAAAATGTCACTCAAAAAATTGAGGAAAAAGAAGAACTGTAAGAAAAACTGAAAACTCACCACTTCGGCTGTAAAACTAAATAACACAAAATCACTCTGCTGAGGAGGAGAAAAAGAAAACTCAAGGAATTCAGGATCAAGGTATTCAAACACGAGACGAGGCAAGGCATGGACAGGATGCTCGAGAGGCACGAATAAATGAGACAATCTGGCACAGAACAAAGGTAGGCGTGGGCTTATAAGACACATGAGGGTAATGGGTAACAGGTGGAAACAATCAGGGATGACATCAGACTGATGAAACAAAAGGAAGGGCAAGTGACCTGAAACGAGAGGAGTTACTTTTCAAACTAAAACATGCAATTCACAAGACAGAAAGACAACCCTCGCCGCGGTGTGATATATATATATATATATATATATGTATATATATTATATGTATGTATGTATGTGTATATGTATGTATGTATGTATGTATGTATGTGTATATATATATATATATATATATATATATATATATATATATATATATATACATATATATATATATATATATATATATATATATATATATATATACATATATATATATATATGTATATATATGTATATGTGTGTGTATATGACAAGAAAATTAAAGGAGATACAAACTAAGTTAATAATTGTGTTTCTGGGTAGCGTACGTACACGTTCCTTCCAGACCAGAGCTGGGCAAATATATTGACTCGGGGGCCACAATGAGAGAAAAAAATGTATCTGGGGGCCAAGGTGTATGTGTGTATAAATGATATATACACATTTAGCTTTAAAAATCTGCTGTACAGTATGTGTGTTTGGGTCCATTTTTTTCAGGAACACTATTGCCAAAAGTCACAATGTCCGATAGAGTTGTAAAAACGTTATGGCAGACCACCTCAAAAAAATGAAATGGAATTTTACAGTGTTTTTACTGAATGGGACACCCAAAATGTACATGAAAATAAAGAAAGTGTGATTTACAATATTAACTATGAACAATAAAACATTGAATATTAAGAACAAATGAACATTGTTCCTCTTTTACTTCTCAGACCAGCTCCTCGATAGACATCTTTTACAATCAAGCAAAACACAACAAAAATGTAACACACAGCAAAATATGAATGCAAAGTGTAATAAACACCTACAATATGATGTATTACCACATAAAAATATGCTTCCGCATCTGTTTCTGTCACATGCGTTTCGGTCTGGTTGTTCTGAAAACAAACCCAGCTCACTCTGTTTTGTCCTCGTCTGAGCTGCTGTGATGTAGATGACTGTAATAACTCTTATTACACCCAAAAGCGCGGATTCCGACCATTGAAATACTTTCTATAGTTCAAGACTTACGGTCATTTAAAAACGGCACTGCACATCATTATGGCGGCTACAGTTTGGATATTAAAGGTCTAAAAAAAATTATGTAGAACGTCTGGCGGGCCAGATTGAAAATCATAACGGGCCGCATGTGGCCCACGGGCTGTATTTTGCCCAGGTCTGTTCCAGACGGTAGTCCACCGTTGATAGCTACCGATTGTGATGGGAAAATGTGGAAGTTGTTTGCTTAATAATTATTAGTACTGTTCTGGCTTAAATCCGTGAAGGGAAGCGTGGAACAGGAGGGAGTAAGTGTTATATTACAGTGTTTTGTTTTCCTATATTCAAACACAGTGTTACTGTTCAATCTGTGAGTAATGTTACAGTGGTCCAAATAATAAATATACTTGTTAAATAAAACGTCTGCCTTGTCTTTAATGAATACTTAGGCCTTCTACGCTACTGTATTTTAATGTTGGTCATTATGGTGGTACTTGGAGAGCCAAGTGTTTTCTAAGAAAAGGTGCTTGGTGAAAAAAGTTTGCAAACCACTGCCTTAGGCAAATACAATTCAAACAATTAATACATAACTTTTTAAAAGTAGAAGAGGACTCATAAGAGTGCCAACTTCTGCCAAAGGCTTAATCCTCCAGGACATGTTTTTGTTTTAACTTTGAATCTACAGCTAGCTACCACAGTTAGCTGATCTTAGCTAGCCTAGCTTCTCTTCGCTCTGTTATCTGTTTTGCTAAAGTATGTTCGCAACTAACACCATATGTCTTTTTCTACCCAACTCTTTAAAAAGTTACATATGTGTCATGGATAAATATCCAGCAAAAGGTGAAAAAAAACTTATTGGCAAATGTTTAAAAAAAACAGTTTTGTATGTAGATTTGCCTAAAACCCATCCATCTTCTTTTGCGCAGGAACATTATTTGGATGAAGAAGGCAGCACTCCTTCAAAGGAAACGCAGTGTTTTTCCTGTTGCACGGAATGCGAGTGAAATCAGAATTAAGTGTTCCCACTGGCCGTTTTAACAAGTGAACCATTGCCGCCGTTGAACAAAGTGACTTCGCCGACTGCCAAAGCAAAGAAGTGGATC
The DNA here is from genome assembly GCF_033978785.1 of Entelurus aequoreus. Lineage (NCBI taxonomy): Eukaryota > Metazoa > Chordata > Actinopteri > Syngnathiformes > Syngnathidae > Entelurus > Entelurus aequoreus. Next base: position 22,442,310 of record NC_084739.1, on the reverse strand, counting down.
TGTCATTTGGAATAAAGTAAGTCGTTTATTTTTACGGCAAGAGTCCCTGCAGTCAGTGGGGAAAAAAACATGCGGGCCTTGAGAGGTGAAGGGGGTACACAACTAAGCTAAGTTGTCAAAGTGAGTACAAACTGAGCTCCTGCTGCACAGGAGCTGAGTGGGGAAAAATAGATATTATGAAGCCGCGGAGAATGTTTAGTTGGGAGAGAACCAAATAGAGGAGGTGTTTCCCAACATAATAACATGTTTGAACCTTTGCTCAAATCCACAATGTTGATGTTTGAAGATGAACCATGCACCAGTTCCATTTGTTGTTTTAGCAATGCTGTATGTAGCTTACAGTATGAACGCTGGTCAAAATCCATTTTTCACACAAGGAAATGATTAACCTGGAATTAATCTATTCTGTGGTCTAACTTCATTAATTGTACATATTTAAGTCATACAAATATAGGATTAAATAAAAACCATGCTCTTAAATTTATTGTAAAAAAAAAAAAAGATTTTTAAACATTCTGAATTGTCACACAAGCGTAAAACAAAGTTATGTTACTGTCAGTGGTGGGCCAGCAAGGCCTTCTCTGCTGGCCAAACATAACCAGATATCGTGATCATAATTAAAGATAAAATTAATTTTTAATTTACTTTCCCTAAATATCTAAAAGTAATCATATTCTCTTCATGTCATATTATGCTCCTCCCAGTGCTGTTGTTTTTAGTTTTAGTTTGTATCCAATCAGAATTCAGCTAGCTTATGTTGCCATGCTGTACGAAATCTGCCCGTGGCCTTCAGAATTAACAATGTGGGCGTCCGAGCACTTTAAGTGGCCGATCGACCAGCACTTCCCTAGTATTGCGTTTAAATAACGACTGGAAAAAGTCATTAAAACAACAAAACTAGTGGGTAAGCCAAGACTTTTGCACAATGTTGGATATAAAAGTAAATATTAATGATAAAATCAATGGGAACGTGTCAAGAAGATGTCATAGCAAAGTGAGAGCAGATGCATTTGGTCTCATTAAGTCAGCTTGTGAAGTCATGACCCTGCAGTAACCTCGCACAACAAAACAAAGGCGTTGCATTTTGAAGTCTGACTTTACTCTTTAAAACACACTCAGGTCAAAATGCCCCATTTATAGCGTATCTTTAAATACCATCAACATTTTTTCCTCCCTCTTTGTGATAAATCGTATTGGAAATATGAAAAAAAAAGTTAAATATTTGAAATAAAAATTAACGACAAAGAAGGTTAAAAAAATAAAAAACAGAGAGATTCTGTGCCGAATCTTGCATGATTCATATCTGAAATCGGTGCAGGTGTCCTTGAGGAATAGAGTGCAGCTGTTCAAGTCGACTGTCCACTTCCAATAAAAATCCAAATGGAATTGCTGCGTTGGAAAAAAGGATGACATTTACATGCACAACTTGCTGCGCTGCACAGTGACACACTCACTATGGCAGGCCTGCATGGTCACTGATGGCTGCAGTTGTGTGTGTGTGCTGTCCACTGAGTGACCACACTTTTGGCTCACATTAACACACTCCAGATGTCATGCACACTTGCACCTGGAATAGCCGTCATTGAAATGTACTTGTTGCTTATTTTCTGTCACACAATTTTTTTTTTTAACATTGTCAAACAGTAAAATATATATCTTCAGACATCAATATGTAGGAATCCCAGGTCAAATTCTAAAGTATTAATAAGTAAAAAACAAACACACAAACTCAGTCACAATTACATGCAGTCTGTGGAAAGTCACAAACTACTGCAGTGCTTCTCAATTATTATGGGGGTCAAACATTTCCAGGAACCCCCTCAATAACTGTTGAGATCTTGATAATATTAATTTATTTATCTGTACAGCATACTGTGTGAGTTACATTCTTTATACAGTCGTAGTCAAAAGTTTACATACACTTGTAAAGAACATAATGTCATGGCTGTCTTGAGTTTCCAATAATTTCTACAACTCTTATTTTTTTGTGATTGAGTGATTGGAGCACATACTTGTTTGTCACAAAAAACATTCATGAAGTTTGGTTCTTTTATGAATTTTTTATGGGTCTACTGAAAATGTGACAAAATCTGCTGGGTCAAAAGTATACATACAGCAATGTTAATATTTGGTTACATGTCCCTTGGCAAGTTTCACTGCAGTAAGGCGCTTTTGGTAGCCATCCACAAGCTTCTGGTTGAATTTTGGACCATTCTTGACAAAATTGGTGCAGTTCAGCTAAATTTGCTGGTTTTCTGACATCAATCAATCAATCAATCAATCAATCAATCAATCAATGTTTATCTATATAGCCCTAAATCACAAAAGTCTCAAAGGGCTGCACAAGCCACAACGACATCCTCGGCACAGAGCCCACACAAGGGACGTCGATGTGAATGACAATGAGAAACCTTTGGGAGGATCGCATATGTGGATAACCCCCCCTCTAAGTACAGTCCCTAGTGGATCCAACATAACAGTGAGAGTCCAGTCCATAGTGGGGCCAGCAGGAGACCATCCCGAGCGGAGACAGGTCAGGACATGGACTTGTTTCTTCAGCATTGTCCACACGTTTAAGTCAGGACTTTAGGAAGGCCATTCTAAAACCTTCATTCTAGCCTGATTTAGCTATTCCTTTACCACTTTTGACGTATTCAAAAATAACATGATTTATTATTCCTTTTTGACATATCAGGGCCATTTAATGATGACTTAACATGAAATTATTACATATGGCTCCTTTAAATATAAATGAAAATGTATAAAAGATGTGAAAGAACCGTTTGAGAACAGTCTTGGACTTTATGTCATATTGTGGCAATTTTAACAATACAGTGTATGACTCAATATACATACAGTAGGCTCGATGGTTGTAAAGTTCACATTTGGATGTTAACAGTCTTCCAAAATTCCAAAACGTCTGGCAGGGGCTTTTGGCAGCATAGCGACACAGCTGTTGGCATTGTATGAAACAAAAACATTTTTGAATTTATGCCTGTGTGCGTATTTGACGAAAATGATATCAAGAAATTCATCTCACCAACCTCAACGTTTTAGTGTAACTACCGCTTGTATCACGGGTGTGCAGGAGTCTCTCCCAGCTGACTTCAGGAGATGGTAATTCAGGTAATGCCTGGACATCATGCCACAAAATAATAGTTAGGAGTGTTATTTTTTTATTTTCTTGCAGACAAATATTGGTTAACTTCCAAATGTTTGTAGTCTAAAAACACATGTTCCATTGAAAACAATACAATAAAAAACATGTATTTGTAGACATTTTTAATTGTTATACAAGTACAACGAGAACCTAACCATCTAAAACTAAATACAACTAACTTATGTGAGACTGCTCATCAGTCAGTGGGAGGGATGGGTACCTAACATTTAACAATGAACTGATAACGATAACTGTGCTGTGCATTTGTTACATCTTTTAATTTCTTACTCCCTGAGTGTCATTTGCAAGTATTGTATAGCAGCTTTTGCATACATTCACAATTTCAAGACGTTCGATTGCAGTAGTGTATATGCTACTACAGTGTGTTCAATAGTCAGGAAGTAGTCTTTGCAATTAAGATTAGCCTAATCTGTATGTGGCACCGTTTGATTTTATCAATGGGATTCGGTCGGTGATTATAAAAGTACCTAATTCGGTACCCATTCCTACTCACTGGGTCTATTGTGGACAAAAAGCAAGCAAAGACTCTAAATCATTAGCTAGCATATAAAGTTGTGATATGTATCGAGTTTGCAATTTTCCATACTAACAGCCTGTCAGCAATTATTAACCTAAAATGAAAGTCCCACTTTGCAGTTTAATTTGATAAACAACACCTTAGCTGTAATTTGAGCATTCACAATAACCAATGAAAACAATGTGAATGAAAATATCAAGTCTGACCTCTTCTGCTGTTTAAATACAGCAAATAAATCTTGCAAGGGTCATCCCTTTGCAAGATGTTGCTTGTTTTTTCTCCACACACAACCTTCCTGCAACTTCCTCTTGTTTTAATGTTGGACCAGACTGTAACTTAAAAAGAAATATTATCCCATGAGGGATACACCCTTCACCCCCCAACACTTGTTCTCACTCATGTGCAATGACCAACATCAAGAGCTGTGCACATTTACAGTAAGCCCTTGCTGGAACACTTGTTTCCTTCCTGAGCAACCAAATCCCAATTCTGACATGTGTCAAAAGAAGCAAAGGGGAAAAGCTAAAGAGGAGGACATGCTCTTGCATAACCATGATGTATTTCCATCCTCTGCACCTAGGTGATGATGTTAGCTTAAATACACACAGGTCAATCGGGCCAGTGAGAGCCAGAGAGCACGTGATGTACTAAGTAAGTACTGTAAGTGTGTGTCCAGCTCCAGAAAGGCCACAGTGGAGTCCACGGATATTTTTTGATGGACAGGGCTACAGTGCCAAGTCCAATACGGGAGACACTGCATACATCAGGATTTCATTATGGCCTTACTGCACATAGGCATTACGTCAAATTACTTTTAGGCCCCAAACTATGGTGTCATTCTCTCGAACTTGTACATTTTTCCAATATGTCTAACATCCATTGAGAAAAAGTGAGCACATCCTTTCGCTTCTTTGTTGCATACAAATTAGCGACCATCAACATTGACATCATGAGACTCAGCACATTTTTTCTTAATAAAACCTTTTTTCCATGTTTTGCAACCCGCCAATTTAATGCAGGTCATTTGCACAATTATTGAATATGCTGGTAATAATTTGCATCAAACGAGTTGTGTTTCTGCATTGGAAATGACAAAATAAATGTTGACACTTTTCAAAGTGCAATCGGTTCACCTGCCAAATTAAACACAGGCAGTTTCTTGGGGCCCCAAGATTTTAAAAAATTTTTGTCTTAATTTGTGCACTTCAAAATATATTAACATGCTTAATCAACCATGATAATTTTTGACAGCTCTACTTTTCCTTCACACAAAATGGACATGCTACAACAGTCTCTTCTCGTTCAAACTATCAAGAGCTCTCTTTTTCCCACCAGTCAAACACTTATAGCCTTGGTAACAATAGCACTACGCATCACATCTGGTTCCGACTGTGCTAACAAAATAATAATTTTTTAAAAAGGGTTTACACTTTATGTACACACACCTGTACGCCTATACCCGCCTATACCCACTGATTTGGTTTGCCTTGGGCCCTCAAATGACTAAATACTATACGCGGCTACAATTCAAGGACTACAATTAAATTATAAATGTATTATTTATACATATTTAATTATTATATTGTATATTATTATTCTATTGTATATTTTGTATTTATTGTATATTATTATTATATGTTCTAAATGTATTCTTTTTAATTGTTAATAATTCTGTATGTATAAAAAGACTCTTCCTTTGGCTTCTGACGTATGCGGTATTGTCATATCGGCATTTTGGATCTTAGTGCACATAGCATTAATTTATATATGGAAGACTAGATACACGACAAATGTATTAGCCTGCTAAGTGAAAAAATAAATAAATGTCTCCACTTGACGAGCAGCCATCCTTGATTCAATGTTCTTGCCTTCTAAAACCATAGAATGTTCAGACACGTTTGCCCCAGTCGCCACTAACTTGCGGCTCAGACATTTGTCATTTATCTACTCATTCATCATATTCATCTATGGCAGTGATGCCACACTGTATGTATATTATTTTCTCTCCTGATCTAATCTACTTGCCAATTTCCTCTTCTTAGCGGATTATGATCTGCTATAACGTGGTTCCTTTTAGTCTTCTTTTGAAGTCTACAAAGCATTTCTTCTTTACTTGTTTCACTTCTCACATTCAAGCTAGTTTGATGCCGCGGCTAGCTTAGCTTGTCCTCTCCTCCTCCATGTGTGTCCGTGCTAACCGAGCCAACACATAACATTAAAGTAATGCTAGCAAATGGTTCTCCCATGGTTAGTTAGAACAAACCTCAAACTAATGTTGAGAGAACATTAGCATCAATGTAGCATTTTACAACCGTCAACATAGAGGTACAACATACGTAAATAATCGATATTTGGACAGTTCTCCATCAATTCAGATTCATTCACATTCTAATCGTGATGCATTTAAGAGTCGATCCTTTTTACCACCTCTACAAAATACGCCACTGGTACCGGCATAAGCGAAAAAGATCCAATTCAACAGTGTTGGCAGAAATGGTACACAGATTTTACAAGGATGTGCAGATCAGTTATCAGTAGAGATGTATATCATTAGATTTTATCGGTACTATACCCTTATCGATGCCAGTATATATCGGTACTCTAATTGGTACTATATGTAACTTGTGGAAATAAAGATGTGAACAAATGCATTTTAATTAGCATTTATGTTAATACCTCCAACATGATGTACTGTAACATCTCAGCACAAAAGTCTTTTATCAACACCTGTTTTTTAAGTCTTGAACAAGTCAACTGTGTGTGCAGTGCAAGGTGAAATGCATATTTCATCTTCTGGTAAAGAGCACACACTGTTTCTATCCATTACAATTACCTTCAGCTGGAAATAATATTTATATATGCCATGCATGTGCAGAGCACATACCTTTTACCTGATACATCAAACCAAATATATCATGTAAATAAATACAATAAATTAGCATGTTTATGAATGTTCTCAATTATCCAGGTCATCGTAATCTCAGGGCATTCAATCGATCGCAACTAGACTGTTTGGTTTGTCTTAGAAGACGTTTCGCCTCTCATCTGAGTAGGTAGGCTTCATCAGTTCATGCTCATAGACTTAGATTGGTCAGATCTAGTCTTAGACTTAGATTGGTCAGATCTAGTCTTAGACTTAGATTGGTCAGATCTAGTCTTAGACTTAGATTGGTCAAATCTAGTCTGGCGGTTGTGTGTTTGATAGAGTGCGTTTACCGGTCACAGTTTTGGACGTGCTAAAGATGTCACTATACTCGACCAACAAAGTTTTTAACTATCCAAGTTGCGGAGAACTAGCCGGAGAGTCTATCAACAACACTGACAGCATGGTAGTGGTAGCGACCGTGGGAATTGCACTAGTAACTGAAGTGGGCAAGATCACCAGATCACCCTCATTTACCGGGAATAATTTGGTTGCATGGTTAAGCAAACGGGTTGTCGTGACGCCATTTTTAGGCTCAAGATACCCAATAAACTCAGGGAGATTGTCAACGGGCCCTGAGGGAGAGATGCTAACTGTTACTAGCGTCTCACTAAGAGGGGGCAGCATCAGGGCTGATGTGAGCGATACATTGCAACATACCTGGATCAAATCCTTATTGGTTAACAACTTAATGTTCAAGCCCCACAGCTGCTGCCTACCACAGGGAAAATCCAAAAGCGCATGGTACGCCGTCAAGGAAGTCAAGACCTAGCAGGGCAGCCTGGGTGGACCTGCGGAGTACATGAAAAACATGCTGCCATGCTTGATTACCCAGACAGAGTGGGGCAGATATTGTCCCTAGAGTGTTCAGTAGCTGTCCATTTACGGCCTAGCGGCTATGATATTTACGCTAAGGGGTCGCCGTCGCCAAAGCAGGGACAGACTGGCGAAAATCTGCACTTGTAAAGGACTATGAGAAACCAGAGTCTATCAAAGTATTACGTTTAGTACCTTCAATGCTCCCTCACACATACGAAGTGCTGTGCTCCGGAGTCAGGTCATAAGCAACATGATGACTCTGTGAAAGAATGGAGGTTTCCTCGGAAGGTCGGAAGGCCCCGGTGATGCTGGAGCTGGTGTCTGGGCCACGACGCCAGCTACATCGTGTTTCCCGGTTTGTTGGCGGGGTCTCTCGGCTAGTGGAAAGAAACCTCACTCTTCGTCGTCTTGCTGAGTCGCCGTAGAAGTTGGTCGTCTTGTTTGGTTTTGGGCTCCGCCTCCCAGGAGACACAAAGCTGTCATTGTAGGGAGATGGAGAGCATTGGTCTGGTCCGGCATACTTGTCCTCACGTCGCTCTTCGCAGCTAGGAGCAGGGGATCGCTCCCTCGGCTCCATTCAGGAATGCCGGGACTGGCAGACACACAAGCATTGACATGGCCCAGGCCCAGGCCCTTGGGAGTAGCTTCCAGTGCTTCTGCCACGATTATTAAACCTCTCATTTTCATCTGATAGTCTTTTGAAGTCTTTTCTCATACCTTTCATCTCCTCCGCTAGCCCTTCCATGATGCGTTGCCAGCGGGCCTCTTCTGAGATGGAGTGCACCAGAGTCGGTGTACTTGCAGGTGCCCCTGCTGGTGGGTAGGTATAGCCACTTCTCAACGTTTCTCGAGCCACGTCACAGCGGCCTGCTATGATCAAGGCTTCCTGCAAGTCAGTCGCTCCTTGCTTCTGACACTTAGCTTTGAGGCAGGGGTCAAGTCCAACTAGGAACATGTGAAATGTATCTTCCCTCGTGCCACTTCTCCATAATTAGGGAAGGCCTCATCGACAAGCTTCCCTATATCAGCCGCATAGACGTCCAGGCTCTCGCCTCGAGCACAACGTCGCGCTGCAAGATTAGCTTGAAAACTGTCTATGGAATGTCTCTTTCAGAAGGCTTCTTGAAGCCTCTCCTTCACTGTGAAATACCCTGCCTGTGCTGCTGCGGTTAGGCTGTCTCACAGCAAGAAGGCAGCCTTAGATAGTTTTGTCAGGAGAATTTGTACCTGTTCGTAATCATAATCACTGCCGGTTCTCGCCACAAGCGCCCTTACGGCAACTTCGTATTGGCGCGACCAGCATAAAAAACTTTTGCTGTCCTCTCCGAAGAAGAGTGGTGGAATCTCAATTAATCTCAATTATTGGAGAGGAACCTGTCTCTCCCTTCATTGTGTTTCCACATATTTTATGTCTTACTAAGAAACGCAGAGTTCCACGCGCGTCCTAACTATACTTTTTACAGCTAAACTAACGCGAGTTAACAGGTGGCTAACTTCAGCTAGCTGCCTGAACTTTTACCTTACTGTCCCAGGGAAAACTGGGTTTCTGCACTGGATAAATCCCACCGCTGCCACCAATGTAACCGAGGGTTTATAATGAGATGAAGCCCAGCAGAAAAGACAGACATTCACAAGGGAATCGAGAGGCATGTTCTTTATTGACTAACGCCACGTCTCTCCACAACACGCCTCGCCTCTTGTCAAGGCAATCCCTTCTCACACGCACACTTCCTTCTTCACAATGAGAGCGCGACACACAACATGAAAAATGGCTTACACAAGTAATCTTTAGCAATCAATTACTATTCCCACCCCCAATTTGAATTTAGGATTGTAATTACAAAAAAAGCATCATATAAGTAATATAAATAACATTTGATTGATTTTGGAATGATATAGTTTTGGTTTTCAGGGTGTTTTAAAGGGATTTTACACAAGGGATAATCAATTCGGGCATACATACATATGCAGTGATTTCACTTTAACCCTCATCCAAGTCCCTCCTCTGATGCTGAGCCAAAATGATACATCTTCCTGGTTGTAGGCTCTTCGCTTGGGAACGTGCATCAGGATTGTTCGCAAAAAATGTGTGCCACAGACATTTTTATACAACTTAAGCATTCTCTACACCGAGTGAATAAAAGAGCACATGTCTCTGAATAAAAGGTTTTCTGTGCACCCTCAAAAGGGTGACAAAAGAGAGGCTTAATGATAAGTTAGTCATGGTTCTTTCCATCTTCTCTCCAGATGTTTAAGAAGACAGTGAGAGTGCACACAGTCTTAAAGGGGAACTGCACTTTTTTGGAATTGTTCACAATTAATTTGAGAGACAAGAACACATACTGTATGTTGGGTGCTGATGTAAAAGCTAGCTTATCTCTTGCCGTAGCTAGCCTTTACGGCTAATAACGAAGCATGCCGATGTGTTACTCCGCTGGAAAAAGTGTTCCTCCATGATTGCTCTTATAATAACAATGTTGCTACATCCTGGTTATTATACAGGTTATGGAACATAAATTAAGTATTGTTGACGGATTTTTAAAGCCACCTAGAACGAGATGGTTTTTACATGTTAGACTGCAAAAAAAAACTTTTGTTTTCTTGTCTCCTATAAGGATTGGGAATTAATTGAAATTAAAAAATTTTTAAAAAAGTGCAGTTCCCGTTTAAGATTACCAGCAACTCAAACTACGGAAAAAATGTTGATTTCATCATAATACCTAGAGGGGGTGTGGGTCTGCGGTCCTCTCCAAGGTTTCTCATAGTCATTCACATTGACTTGGTATGTGGGCTTGTATTAAGCCTCAGGGAGTTGAACGCCCCTGCCTTACATAGTTCCGGGTCACCCTTGGGCAAGGTGTAGCACCCGAATGCCCCCCCCATCAGGGTTACGATACCCCCCATGAACTACACTAAAAGAGGATGCGTTACCCGGCCCGGAGGAAGCCCGGGGCCCTCCTCCGGAGCTAGGCCCGGAGGTAGGGCTCGTCAGCGAGCGCCTGGTGGCCGGGCTTGCCACGGAGCCCGGCCGGGCACAGCCCGAAGAAGCTACGTGGACACGCCATCTTCTCTGCCACGTGGGCCCACCACCCGCGGTCGGAACCAGTGGGGTCGGGTGCGCTGCCAAGTGGATGGCGGTGAAAGTGGAGGCTCCGGACGGACCAATTCGGGGCAGCAGAGGCTGACTTTCGGGACGTGGAACGTCTCTACGCTGGTGGGGAAGGAGCCTGAGCTGGTGCGAGAGGTGGAGCGCTACCGGTTGGATCTGGTGGGGCTTACCTCTACGCATAGCAAGGGCTCTGAAACCACACTCCTGGACAAGGGATGGACCTTGTTCACTTCTGGAGTTGCTCAGGGTGTGAGGGCACAGGCGGGTGTGGGGATACTCACGAGTCCCCGGCTGAGTGCCTGTACGTTGGAGTTCACCCCAGTGGACAAGAGGGTCGCCTCCCTTCGCCTTAGGGTTGGAGGGGGGAAAACTCTGACTGTTGTTTGTGCATACGCACCAAACAGGAGTTCAGAGTATTCAGCCTTCTTGGATACCTTGCATGGAGTCCTGTATGGGGCGCCGGCAGGGGATTCCATAGTCTTGCTGGGGGACTTCAACGCGCACGTGGGCAATGACAGTGATACTTGGACTGGCGTGATTGGGAGGAACGGTCTCCCTGATCTGAACCTGAGTGGTGGATTGTTATTGGACTTCTGTGCTAGTCACGGACTTGCGATAACAAACACCATGTTCAAGCATAAGGATGCTCATAGGTGTACCTGGTACCAGAGCACCCTAGGCCAAAGATCAATGATCGATTTTGTAATCGTATCAGCTGATCTGAGGCCGTATGTTTTGGACACTCGGGTGAAGAGAGGGGCTGAACTGTCAACTGATCACCATCTGGTGGTGAGTTGGGTTAGATGGCGGGGGAAACCTCTGGACAGACCTGGCAAACCCAAGCGTGTAGTGCGGGTGAACTGGGAACGTTTGGAGGAGTCCTCTGTCCGGAAAGATTTCAACTCCCACCTCCGGCGGGACTTCTCTGCCATCCCTGTGGAGGTTGGGGACATTGAACAGGAATGGGCAATGTTCAAAGCCTCTATTGCTAAAGCTGCAGATGCGAGCTGTGGCCAGAAGGTCTTAGGTGCCTCAAGGGGCGGTAACCCTCGAACACCCTGGTGGACAGTGGTGGTCAGGGAAGCCGTCCGACTGAAGAAGGAGTCCTACCGGGGTATGTTATCCCAGGGGACTCCGGAGGCAGTTGCAAGGTACCGGCGGGCCCGAAGGGCAGCGGCCGTGGCTGTGGACGAGGCTAAGCAGAGGGTGTGGGAGCAGTTCGGGGAATCCATGGAGAAGGACTATCGGGCGGCACCAAAGCTGTTCTGGAAGACCATACGGCACCTCAGGAGGGGGAAGCAGGGAACCATCCAAGCTGTGTACGGCAAGGATGGGACTTTGCTGACTTCAAGTGAGGAAGTCGTGGGGCGTTGGAAAGAGCACTTTGAGGAACTCCTGAACCCAAATACATCAGACACACCCTCCCTGATAGGAGCAGGGCCTGAGGATGATGGGGGATCGACGTTGATCTCTCGGAGTGAAGTCACTGAGGTAGTTAGACAACTCCACAGTGGCAAAGCTCCGGGGGTTGACGAGATCCGTCCAGAAATGCTGAAGGCTCTGGGTGTTGATGGGCTGTCTTGGTTGATACGCCTTTTCAACATTGCGTGGAAGTCTGGGACAGTGCCGAGGGAGTGGCAGACTGGGGTGGTGGTTCCCCTTTTCAAAAAGGGGGACCAGAGGGTGTGTGCTAATTACAGGGGTATCACACTACTCAGCCTCCCTGGGAAAGTTTACGCCAAGGTACTGGAAAGGAGGGTCCGGCCGATAGTCGAACCTCAGATTCAAGAGGAGCAATGTGGATTCCGTCCTGGTCGTGGAACAACTGACCAACTCTTTACGCTTGCGGGAATCCTGGAGAGGGCCTGGGAGTATGCCTATCCAGTCTACATGTGTTTTGTGGATTTGGAGAAGGCGTATGACCGCGTCCCTCGGGAGATCTTGTGGGAGGTGCTGAGGGAGTACGGAGTGAGGGGAACCCTGTTGAGGGCCATCCAATCTCTGTACAACCAAAGCGAGAGTTGTGTCCGGGTGCTTGGATGTAAGTCGGATCCGTTTCCAGTGGGGGTTGGTCTCCGCCAGGGCTGCGCTCTGTCACCTATCCTGTTTGTGATTTTCATGGACAGGATTTCTAGGCGGAGTCGTGGCCATGGCGGAGAGGGTATACGTCTCGGGGGGCTAAAGGTTGCGTCACTGCTGTTTGCAGATGATGTGGTCCTGATGGCACCTTCGGTTCGTGACCTTCAGCTCTCACTGGATCGGTTCGCAGCCGAGTGTTCAGCGGCTGGAATGAGGATCAGCATCTCCAAATCTGAGGCCATGGTTCTCAGCAGGAAACCGATGGTTTGTACAGTCCGGGTAGGGGACAGGACTCTGTCCCAGGTGGAGGAGTTTAAGTATCTCGGGGTCTTGTTCACGAGTGAGGGAAAGATGGAGAAGGAAATCAGCCGGAGAATCGGAGCAGCTGGGGCAGTATTGCAGTCTCTCTGCCGCACTGTTGTGACGAAACGGGAGCTGAGCCAGAAGGCAAAGCTCTCGGTCTACCGAGCTATCTACATTCCTACTCTCACCTATGGTCATGAAGTGTGGGTAATGACCGAAAGAATAAGATCGCGGATACAAGCGGCCGAAATGAGTTTCCTCAGAAGGGTGGCTGGCATCTCCCTTAGAGATAGGGTGAGAAGTGCAGTCACCCGAGAGAGACTCGGAGTAGAGCCGCTGCTCCTTCGCTTGGAAAGGAGCCAGCTTAGGTGGTTCGGGCATCTCGTGCGGATGCCTCACGAGCGTCTCCCTAGGGAGGTCCTCGTTGCACGTCCCACTGGGAGGAGGCCCCGCGGCAGACCAAGGACCAGATGGGGGGATTACATCTCCTCTCTGGCCTGGGAACGCTTCGGGATTCCCCAGGAGGAAGTCGCAAATGTTGCTCTGGAGAGGGAAGTCTGGGGGTCTTTGCTGGAGCTGCTGTCCCCGCGACCCGATTCCGGATAAGCGGTTGAAGATGGATGGATGGATGGATTCACATTGACATCCCACTGGGGTGTGAGTTTTTCCTTGCCCTTATGTGGGCTCTGAACCGAGGATGTTGTTGTGGCTTGCGCAGCCCTTTGAGACACTTGTGATTTAGGGCTATATAAATGAATATTGATTGATTGATAATACAGGTTGTCTACGTGTTATTCAAAATAGATACTTTTTAAATTAGTAAGGTACTCTACAGTATGTGTGTGTGCCTGATATTGTAGTAATATTAGAGGAAATGTTTATACTGTATTTACATGCAGCATATGTGTTCTACGCAATAATATCCCCCAAGTGAGTAAATAAAGGCTCATGTAATCTGTGATGCATTGAAGATGAAAGTGGCCCACGTGTCAGAAGTATGTACTGTTGTTCAGCTCCATATTCTCAACATATGCTCTTTAGTTGCCGACAAGGAAGCTTTTTTACATCACTTTTTATAGCCTCTCTACTTGATTTAACCGTCTTTAATAGATACCAGCGCTGGAATGTTAGGCAACAATGGTGAGTCTCCGACTTTTATAACAAGCATTTCTCTCAGTGTTCTACAGCATCAAAGAAAGTCAAGTGCACAGGAACTTCATCAATCCTTGTATTATTTGTTCAATGTTCTTTTCATTTAAAACAAACACCAAAAAAAAGGATAACAACCAGTTTTTTTATCATTTGTTTTTTTATGCATTCCACGTACTGATATACTGAAGGTTTTAAGTGTTGTACGAGCATACACCTCTTTTAAATTAGATTTTCCTCTAAGGTTATATTTTTCCTCTTTTGTTGAGAAGAATTGTTGTACATTCTTGGGTAGCAAGTTATAGTTTGCTTTATACATAATTTTAGCTGTTTGCAAATGCACCAAATCGTTGAATTTCAATAATTGTGATTTAATAAATAAAGGGGTTGTATGTTCTCTATATCCAACATTATGTATTATTCTAATTGTTCTTTTTTGTAACACATTTAGTGACTGAAGCGCACATTAGTAGTTGTTTCCCTATATTTCTACACAATAACTCAGATATGGTAACACTAGCGAGCAGTAGAAGTAAACGGAAGACTGTACTATTATGAAAACTAAAGTTATCCAGGATATCTTCTTTGTTTTCCGTCTTAAAGGGGAACTGCACTTTTTGGGGGGGAATTTTGTGTTTCAATCACAATCATTATGAGGGACAAAAGCGCACGTCTTTTGTTTTTTAGGATTTTAAAGATTTTTTTTTTTTTTTTTAAAAACCTTGCAAAATGCGGCTAATGGGAATCACCGTTGTAGCCTTCAAAGCCCTCTAAAAAACTTCAAAAACCTCCTTTAACACACTGCAACTCTATAATATAGTAACATTCATGTTCATAACAATATGTAATATATACATTATTTGCCGTATTTTGGTCATTTTAAATATTACCCAAACTTATTTCTTCAGCGCATTTATTTCCGTTTCCATAACAGAGCATTACCGACTTCCGACAACAAATGTGTGTTCCTACTTCAGGAAACAAAAGTTTGTGTTTTCTAATCATGGCAGACTTGATAATAGATGACAAAGATTTCAATTTTTGGACAAATGAGGATTCACAACCTTATCTTTTTGAAGCTGAAAATATGGAGAATGGACTGCTGTTTATAGAAGCGAGCAAAAAGGAAGAGTGAAACAGAGCAGACGGAAGCCGAGAGAGTGAGGTCGGCGTGACTTGACGGTGTACATGTGCAACTTGGAGTCAAGCTATGCCGACATAAAGGGAGTGCTTACCCAAAATAAACCGTGAAAATGTCCCTGGCCAGTTGGACCAAACGCACAACTGTCTATCAAGTGAGTCACTATAATAGTGATCATGATATATGCACAATGTCGTGCTTGTTATTACAACTACCGGTACATACACTGTCAAGCTAGCTATGTACAAACAAAACATGAAATGTGGGCTAATACTTCACAGATACTGTAATATGACTGTTTATGTTTTTCACTCAGTACAGATTGGTTCCCTATTGCATTGTGTTGTGTATTACAAACTCAAAAGCCATAGCTAGCTTACGGCTAATACCGTTGCATGCTGTCGCAAGGCGATGTGTTACTACGCTAGAAAAAGAGTTCCTCCATGTTTGCTCTTACAATAGCAATGCCGCTACAGCTTGGTTATCATACAGGTTACGGAACATAAATTAAGTATTTTTGGCGGTTTTTGTATGCAATTTTAAAATGATTTAGAGGTAGAATTTAGAATTTAGAGCTGCATTGCTAGCCACATAGAATGAGCCGATTAATACAAATTAGAATGCCAAAAAAACAACAAACTTTTTGTCAGGTTCAAACACTGATGACATCTATTAAACAAGACAAGAAGCAAGGAATTAAACAGAGACTGAATTAAATTTGGCTCAATGAGGAGAAACGCGTACACCTGTACCCTTGTACAGTGTCACCACGCTCTGACGAAAGATTGTACGCCTCCTCTTTTATTTGGACTTTCCCTGATTACATGGCAACAGCTGTTTCTAAGGGAGGGGGGGTCGTAAACAGCCATCGCCTTTGATTACAAAACAGTTCAAAGAAAAGGTCGGTTCAAAGAAAAGGTTGTAAACAGTTCAAAGAAAAGTTTGTAAAACAGTTCAAAGAAGAGGTCGAGAGGTCGTAAAACAGTTCAAAGAAAAGGTCCCTGGAGGGGAGTCAGGTCCTGCTTCCTCTCCGCTTTGTAGCTCTCGGGTCAAGATAAAATATTTCTGTGGATTACAATACATCAAAGAAACAGAACACCATAATGTTGCTTATCATCCTACACAGTGGAGTTTTTACAAGCCTTCTTCTTGGTAGGATTAAAGACAGCTTTTGTCTTCTCGCCGGGAACTCATGGCAACACAAAGTTGTGTGATAACTTAGATACAATTATTCTGACACTTTTGTCTTCTTGTCTCTTGTAAGGATTGTGAACGATAGGCAAAATTCCAAAAAAAGTGCACTTCCCCTTTAGCCAGAACGAACATTAAAGATGTGGAGTGTGCACGAAACAGCATGGATAATTTCTCAGCAGGATACTTACGTGCTGGAGCTGCTCAGGAGCAGGATATGTTTGGGGATACAAGATTATAGCCAATACCAGTACCACCCATAGACCAATAAGAGGTTAGAGTTGATGAAATCCCTGCCCACCAACCAATCGGTTGTGTTTGAAAAGGACATCACCGTTCATTGACTATTCTGTAGAGCTCCCTGAGACCAAATAGAACTATGAACTAATAAAGTTGTTCGCCAGCTTGGTAATGCATATTTCACATCTTCCGTGTTTGTCCTAGTTAAGCCAAAAAAACAGAAAAGATCCTGGATAACGTCAAATTAAATGGTTGTACTCTTTTTGTAGAAACTCTGTCTTCTTCTAAATTTGTTTACCTTCAAATCCACTTCCGAGTAAACTCTGGGTATCAAATGTGTTTGCAAAAATTAAGTTAAGACGCTCATTGCCTATTGTCTATATATTTAATTCAGTTAATATATTTAAAATAAGAAAAAAATATGTTTTAATTGTTTTTACAGGTTATCTGTTTTTTGTGTTTGTTTCAAATGAAAAAGCAAAAGAACACATTTGTAATACTTATTGTAATTTATAACTGACTTTATTGTGACAACCTTTAAATCTTTAATCCCCTCTCAGCTACCGTTTCCCTCACATTTTGTAGCTGTTTTCAGTTAAATTAAGGATTTATTTTTCTTTTATTTTAGATTTATTTGTATGTACCTATTTTTCTTTAACTCACATAATTCAGTAATAATCAAATTTAAAACATGTTTTTATTTTATTTTATTGTAATTGTCATGATGCTGCAATTTGTGTTTCCCTGTGAATGATGCTTTCATTTTTCCAGTGCTCTTATTTTGGTTGCTCTTCCTGTTTTTGTTTTGTCTTTCAGTGACTTTACCCCTGATCTGATATCCACAACTCTCTTGATTAGTCATTCAGGGAATCTACGGCCTCTGGTCACTAATGAGGAGGGTTAAACAGCCAGTGTTGCCTTCTTTGTGACGCTGGTTTGTTGTTTTTGCTCACGATCTACAGCTGTATCCATACTGGTGCTTCCTGCTTTTTTTCCCCTAACAAAAATACCTTTTACCTGCACGTCGCCTTGCCATCTCTGCATCACCAACAGCCGTAATACACCACTGTAACAGTAATATAATTTTGCATTTTTTTAAACTTTATGTTATTTAATTTGATAGTACAGTCGTCCCTTGACACATAGTGCTTAAAATATTGGGGCTTCTCCACCTGACAATTTTTTTTAGATTTTTTAATGTATATTGTACAACATTTTTGGCCCAAAATCCAACATTTTCAAGCATATAAATGGAAAAATTAACAAAAAATATCAGTACTTTAGTAGTATCGGCCACTAGAGGAGACCAAACCAATCAGAGCGCTCTGTTCAGTATCATTGCCACTGATTGGCTCACCCTCAGGCAGCATTATTATTTTGGATTAAAATAGTATAAAGGTGACTAAAGGGGGTTATTTCTTGCTCTAGCTATGGAAATACTTAATTATTTAAATCATTTGTAATATAGAATTATCATTATTACTTGGCGGAAATTTGTTCACGGTCATGTCCAGAACCGATTAAACCGTGATAAATGAAGGACGACTGTAAATTAGAACTAATCATTTTTATTTGGGGTTTTAATCTAATTTAATTTCAAAATATATTTCATTTTCCTGTGATTTATTGACTACCACTCCATGATACCCACAAGTCAAATATCATAGTAAGCAGGTTAGAAAATAAGTAAATGATTTATTAGATTTTACTGATGAACTTGGCTTAATAGTGTTTTCACCAACATCACAATTCCGGTCAGGACCCGAATGTTGCGCCATCTTGGAAATGTGCACCAGGAAACACTGAGTCAACTTGAGTGGAGCCATAAATAAAACGTCAAATTTCCACGACGAGTCAAAGTCGAATGATGCCCAAACTGCACAGACATCTGTACAGCTGCAGACTGTACAGGTATTATTATAGACATTTTACTCTGTCCGATTGATTGTGAGAGGCGAGAACACGACAATAGTTAACCATGTGGCTTTTTCAAACTTCGGGCTATATATACTGTTGCCCGGCAAGTACCTTCAAATAAGCCGACGTCCAGATTGCTGATGTCATCATTTAAAAATGATCCATCTATTGTCTTTTGCTCAATGTAATCTGACAAATTGAAATATTACCAGCTTTGTGTTAGTTAACAAACACAACTCTTCAGAAAAAACTTAGCCTCAACTCTCCAAAAATTCACAAATTCCAGTCCTCTATCCGTGTGGTCATTATTTCTAAATAAAGCATCATTGCAAAGCATTAAGTGGCTGACCAGGCAGTGGTTGCTACTTTCTGCAGAAATGTGTTATTATGGTTACCGGGTTTTCTTGGTGAGGCTTTAAACATTTTGTAATGTGAACGGAAGTTTTAATACACATAGGGCCAGATATACTAAAGGTTTGCGTGTACTTATAACACGTGCAAACTTGATAGCACACGCAAAGCTGATCTACTTAACATGTGCACAAAGGATTGCATCTCTTAAGTGAGCAGAATAAGGAGTGCAATACATTTAGCGTGTCTGTCTTCTTGAATGTGCAGACTCTATGCTGTTCATCAGAACGCCCGATTCAATATTGGGAAAAGAAGATAAAATTTAAATGTTTAGCCCACCAAGCCTGATTTATCAAGAATGAAACTCAATGCGGATGCTATTTTGTGCAAATAAACCAGTGGTTTCAATGAAGACTGTTTCTAAAATGCACATAAAAGTGGTACATGTCTGCTGGTAGTTTAAACACAGCAAAATGCCACACGTAGGAGCATGCTAACATGATGTGCAGTAAATGATCGAATATTTAGGTGGTGAAAGCCTCATATAGTACACTCAAATACCGCATTTAAATATGGTGGTCTGCACCACTTTTTAATTGCACACTCCGGGTTAGTAGATCAATTTTATTGTTTGCACATGCTGTTTAGTGCATAGTATTTGGATATTAGTACATCAGGCTCCATCATGACCTGTGACCTTTGAGGCCTGGTTGTATAGTATCGTGCCCTATAGTCAGACAACTGTCCATTTAGTTTGATGACAACTGTTAGGCATTGGTACATAATGGTGAACATTTATAGCCTCCTCAGGACAACACAGAAGTTGTGTAGGCACTGGGTCTACATTAGACAACACACTTCATCCTTAGTTTCTGCTAAACCTAAACTATGTTTACTCAGAAAGTAAAATAAACACTTTTAATTGTATACACTGTGTGGTTAAACAACGGTATTTGTTGTCTTTGTTGCAAATGTCAGCAAGCTGAGCACTTCAATCAAAATTTGTTATGGCCCTTAATCACAAATGCCTTGGAGGGCTGCACAATCCACAACGACATCCTCGACTCTGATCCCACATCCGGGCAAGAAAAAAACTTAACCCAATGGGAACAATGAGGAAACTTGGAAGGGACCGAATCCCTGTTTAGTATTTTTATACGTAAGTAATAAAACCTTAAAATCGCATCTTATGTGCACCGGAAGCCAGTGCAGGTGAGCCAGTATAGGCTTAATATGATCAAACTTTCTTGTTATTGTAGTGTAGCAGCCACATTTTGTACTAACTGTAATATTGTAATGCTAGACATTGGGAGACCCGAAAATAATATGTTACAGTAATCGAGATGAGACGTAACGAACGCATGAATAATGATCTCAGTGTCGGTAGTGGACAAAATGGGACCAATTTTAGCGATATTACAGAAATGAAAGAAGGCTGTTTTAGTAACACTCTTAATGTGTGACTTAAATGAGTTGGATCGAAGATTATCCCGAAATTATTTACAGAGTCTCTTTGTACAATTGTTTTCTTGTGAAATGTTAAGTTATTATAACTTTATTATTGAATAAGTGCCAGTGTCTAGCAGGACCGATAATCAACATCTCCAGTTTCTTAGCGTTAAGATGCAAAAAGTTGCTGGACATTCATTGTTTGATTTCATTTAGACACGCCTCCAGATGACTACAATCTGGCGTGTTGGTCAGCTTTAGGTGCATATAGAGTTGGCTGTCATCCACATAACAGTGAAAGCAAACACCGTATTTGCGTATGATGTCACCTAGCGGCAGCATATAACTCTCTCTTTAACAAGAGGAACCAGAGGGTGTATTCCAACTATCATGGGATCACACTGCTCAGCCTTCCCTGTAAGTTCTATTGAGGTGTACTTTAGAGAAGGCTAAGCTGGATAGTCAAACCTCGGCTCCAGGAGCAGCAGTGTGGTTTTTTTCCTGGTCGTGGACCAGCTCTATACTCTCGGCAGGATTCTCGAGGGCGCATGAGAGTTTTCCCAACCAGTCTACATGTGCTTCGTGGACTTGGAGAAGGCATTTGACCATGTCCCTCAGGAGGTCGTGTGGGGAATGCTACGTGAGTATGGGGTATCGGACCGCCTGATTGTGACAGTCTGTTTCCTGTATGATTGGTGTCAGAGCTTGGTCCGCAGTAAGGGTTGGACTCTGCCAGGGCATCCCCCTAGTCACCGGTTCTGTTCATAACTTTTATGGACAGCATTTCTAGGCGCAGTCAGGGCATTGAGGGGATCCGGTGTGATTAGGTCTCTGCTATTTGCAATTGATGTGGTCCTGCTGGCTTCATCTGGCAGCATCTTCAGCTCTCACTGGATCGGTGCACAGACGATTGTGAAGCGACTGGAATGAGAATCAGCAACTCCAAGTCCGAGTCCATGGTTCTTGCCAGGAAAAAGATGGAGTACCATCTCCAGGTTGGGGAGGAGACCTTGCCCCAAGTGGAGGAGTTTAAATACCTTGGGGTCTTGAGGGAAGAGTGGATTGTGAGATCGACAGGCATGTATCGATCCATGGCAGTGAAGAAGGAGCTTAACTGAAAGGCAAAGCTCTCAATTTACTGATCGATCTATATTCCTATCTTTACCTATGGTCATGAGCTTTGGTTTATGACCGCAAGGACAAGGTCACGGGTACAAGTGGCCGAAATGAGTTTCCTCTCTCAGGTGGCGGATAGGGTGAGAAGCTCTGTCATTCAGGAGGAGCTATACAGGTGTATACAGGTAATTTCTCAGAGCATCATGAGGTGTACTAGCAATGATGAGTTCAATTAGACGTTCGTTGAGCTCTTCATCAGTAAACTGGCATTTTTGAGCTAACGTTCTGGCTCTGGTTACAAAGTCATCAATGCTCTCATTTGGCTTTTGCCTGTACTGCATTAGGTGCAGTCTATGGATCCTAAAATTCACATTTAGTTTCAACTGACCTTCATAGAATTCCCATAGTTTAGCAGGCTTCTTCTTGTCATTCTCACTGAGACCACTGGCATTCAGCCGTTTCAGTCCTTCATCTCCACAGTCACGGCATATTTTCCTTGTTTGCTTAGCATCATCTGTTATTTCTTCATCCTCTAGGTAAAGACTAATTTTCTGTTTAAACAGTGATATGGCCTCACTCAGGTCCGGGTCAGTCCAGTTCATGGTCGGTAGGTGTGCAGCCATGGCGCGCTCTCGTTTGGGTTGCTCCCGACAGTTAGCTCGGGACTCCTCCGTTGGTACTAACATTTTGCACGTGTAGTTCCGGCGACGACGGAATTATCCTCAGACAACTCTCCCTCTCATCCTGCTCCGTGGGTGATCACTATAGTCACCGCTGCCACCATAAAGTGTTATTAGTATGAATAATACACTGGGTAGTTATGACTGGAACATGTTTTATTTCAGAACGGTTGTTTACCTAGCCAGCATAACAGTAGTGGTGTTACATAGGTAGAGGTCTGTGCTGCACGCTACGTAATATCCGTTCCCAGCACGTATCACTACACACCCCTTTTCAATTGCACATGCGTTGTTAGTAAATCAAATCAAGGCCTAAGTGAGCTCTCTCTCTCAGAGGGCTATATCAATACAATTCACTTACTCAATTTACTTACACACTCAAGTATACTCATTTCACTTAATTCCTATTGCTGCACATTTTGGGGTTTTAGTTGGACTTCTTTAAAGAATGTGTGAACCACTTCAGACAAGGATGTCATCATTCCAAAATTATTGGATCATAAAAGACATGAGCAGTGAAGCAGCATGAGCAAGACCTGTAAAATGAAAGCTTGTCAAACGGTCCAAATGATTAACACCCTAGCTTCAAGTTAGTATCACTCACCACGTTTCCATGCACTAAATTAGTCGGATTTCTCAAATAGTTTGTTTTTTTGTATATTTACACATGTGAAGTCCATCTGTCCATGCACACTAAAACTATAATCTTTGGTTTGGCCAATGAAAAGCCTACAGTATGAGACAAGAACTTCAATGTAGAATAAAATGTAACAAAAATACTCAATATTCATAGGAATGGATTTTAGTTTTAGTTTTCAATCATCTTTGAATATCCTGCTGAGTGTATCTTTATTTCCCTACAGTGTTGAGAGGTGGAAATGTCTGAAGTATCCTCATTTCTTTTATAATGAATAAATACAGTCCATTGGTATATTGTTTCTTATTAATAAAAACCTCGTAATGTATAAGATACTCCTTAACATGAAAAAAGTATAATAATCAGTGTCAGGAAAGGCAATAAGAAATGTACATAGTTCGTGTTTTCTCATATTTTAACGTTATATCAATCAGACTATAACCTTTCAAGCATTGAAATGAAGAGTGGAAAAATGCAATTTTTTTGGCAATTGTGGAATATTGTCCCTTTTTTTTTCTAAATATATTGGGGTACATGCATACCTTTGCACATCACCTAAAACACGGCATACCACTAAGAGTGACCTATTCTGATTATTATCATAACACTATAAGTTAATATCAATATTTCTCTCCTTTTTTCTCTTTTCTCCTATAATCTACTTAATTATCTCATGTATGTATTGCTACATTTGAGTTGATAGTAATAATGATAATAGAGGTAAATATTATTTTTCTTTATTATTGTTATTGCTATTATTATTATTATGTGTATATAAAGCGCAGTTTACCAAATCAAATTCCTTGTGCGTTAAACATACTTGGCCAATAAATCTGATTCTGATTCTGGTCATAGTGCAAGAATGGTCATTGTCGACACTGTAATATTACTGTTTCCTTCACTCAATTATTTTTTATGAATACTGGTACCATAGTTGTAGATACAGTATGTGTTGATGTGGCTCTGTTGTTGTTGCTGTGTTTTTGTTGTTTGAGAAAAATAAAAAATGAAGGTTAAAAAAAAAAATCAAAACTTATGTACGTGTATATACATACATTTACCACACCTAGTGCGTGTGTAGGTATCAGTGGTACTTAAAAAAAATATATATATATATATATATATATATATATATATATATATATATATATATATATATATATATATATATATATATATATATATATATATATATATATGTATATATATGTATATATATATATATATATATATATATATATATATATATATATATATATATATATATATAACGTAAAATAATATTTATGTATGTATTAAATTTAATTAATCAATTAAACAATATAGTTTTGTTGTTTAAATAATTGGGTCTTGTGTGTCCTGTAATGTTATGTAGTCATCTGACACCCTACAGCTAGAGGTCGCTGTCGACCCATAAACGTACAAGACGAGTCAACACAGGGCTGTGGGGAGGGAACACGCTAAAACTAATAAATCTGTTAAATCAATGGAAGAAAAACAAAGCTATTGTCTCAGTTAATTAGAATCAAAACCATGTTAATCATGTATTTTAGTTGTACGAGAGGAATCCGTGCGCATGCGCTCCACTGGATTTGTCAACTTGCCTGTACGTTGTCTCTCCTAATCGATGCAATGCCAAAGAATAAAACAAAAAATATGTCTTGCTTCCTCTTTTTCTGGTTAGTAAGTTGTTGACTGTATTTTTGGCAAATATTTTTGATATGAGTCAAATGGCTTATTCTGAACAAAACCACCACAGATTCACAAAGTCATGCACTTCAGTAATAGTTCTATGTAAAAATGTAGTGTTCGTGATTATGGCCGTTTGGTTATTGTATAGAGTAAACGATCTTTGCAAGGCAGCAGTTTCGTACCAGGAAGTGCTGCTGTCAGTGTTGTACAGTAGTGCTACATGACCGGGCATAAGAGGGTGTGGTGGAACACACACTTATGCTGCTGGTATTCGGAGACCACACACGTCAAACAAACCGGGGGAAAAAAGAAAGAACGATATATTCAAAAGCAATGCACATTTAAAACACAATATTCACCACTGCTTCTGGCTTTGGGAGGTTGAGAAACCTGCCTTCTGGGTCACAGAGAAAGGTACAGTTTACTGTTTGGCTGTCACAACTTTTGGAGTCTTTATATTTGTTATTTGCCTGAATTATGTATGGTAAAACTGCAGCATTGTATCAGCTGCTTGAAATGTACTCACTAACTTTAATTCACTTATATAGTTATTGCACCATTTTTCCTGGTTTAGAGGGTTATGACTATTGACTACTGTCAGGCATATACTGTACATAAGAGCTAGTCACAGGCTGGTAGAGTAGCCAATAATTTAACTGAAGTAAGAGTGCTGTTACTTTAGAGTAAACGTTTAAATACTTCTGATTTATTAGTAGCTATATTTCATGTTATTTCATGTTATTTGACTACAGCCGTGGTGAGTATGTGTATACTACAGCAGTGTTTTTCAACCACTGTACCGCAGCACACTAGTGTACCGTGAGATATTGTCTCGTGTGCCGTGGGAGATTATGTAATTTCACCCAATTGGGTTAAAAATATTTATAATCCACAAATGTGCCGTTGTTGAGTGTCTGTGCTGTCTAGAGATCGGCAAAGTAACTGTGTAATACTCTTCCATATCAGTAGGTGGCAGCAGGTAGCTAATTGCTTTGTAGATGTCGGGAACATGGTTTGTCGTGATCACAATATGCAGACGACGGCGGGAGGCAGCGTGCAGGTAAAAAGGTATGTTATGCTCAAACCAAAAATAAACAAAAGGCAAGTGCCGCTAAGAAAAGGCATTGAAGCTTAGGGATGGCTATGCAAAACGAAGATAAAACTGAACTGGCTGCAAAGTAAACAAAAACAGAATGCTTGATAACAGCAAAGACTTACAGCGTGTGGAGTAGCAGACGGCGTCCACACATACTTGCCAACCTTGAGACCTCCAAATTCGGGAGATGGGGGGGCAGGGTTTGCTGGTTGAGGGGGGTGTATATTGTAGCGTCCCGGAAGAGTGAGTGCTGCAAGGGCTTCTAGGTATTTGTTCTGTTGTGGTTATGTTGTGTTACGGTGTGGATGTTCTCCCGAAATGTGTTTGTCATTCTTGTTTGGTGTGGGTTCACAGTGTAGCGCATATTTGTAACAGTGTTAAAGTTGATTATACGGTCACCCTCAGTGTGACCTGTATGGATATTGATCAAGTATGGCTTGCATTCACTTATGTGTGTCTAAAAGCCACATATATTATGCGACTGGGCCGGCACGCTGTTTGTATGGAGGAAAAGCGGACATGGCGACAGGTTGTAGAGGACGCTAAAGGCACTGCCTTTAAGGCACGCCCCCAATATTGTTGTCCAGGTGGAAATCGGGAGAAATTCGGGAGAATGGTTGCCCTGGGAGATTTTAGGGAGGGGCACTGAAATTCGGGAGTCTCCCGGGAAAATCGGGAGGGTTGGCAAGTATGCGTCCACAAAGTACATCCATACATGACATGACAATCAACAACCAAATAGCAGCGCAAGACAAGAACTAAAACACTACACACAGGAAAACACCAAAAAACTCCAAATAAGTCACGGCGTGATGTGACAGGTCGTGACAGTACACCTACTTTGAGACAAGAGCTATATTGATACATGGTTGGTTATGGTTTGAATTCATATCCAACGATTGGGAGAGCAACTTTTTATTGTCAATATCGGCTGCTGAGTTTCATTTTTTAATGTTTTCTGCTGGTCGTATGCCTCAAGATTTTTTCAATGAAAAAAATGTGCATGGGGCTCAGAAAAAGATAAAAAATGCTGTACTACAGCATGTACTACAAAATATGCTCAGTTTTCAGTCCCTTGTTATTAGGGCTAATGTTAGCATAAGCGCAATTAAAACATAGAAAAACATCTACAAACATGTTTTGTGGGCTGAAATGTGAATAGTTGACACCGCACGATATACATTTTCTTTTGCTGCCTCGTTTGGCTCTAGTGTCATGTCACTTTTTACAATGTGCAAGTTGAGTGTGGTTATGTGACTGCCAGGCTGCAATTGATTGGTGCAATGTATTCAATCGTCACTAGTGGTTATGTTAGACTGGTGCAACACAGTCATGTAACAGTGCCCTGAAGTCTTTCTAACGAACCAAATGAATAAGTCTTTGCAAGCAGTAATCAATAGATTATAAATAGAGTGATGACGATGTAAATAAATGTAGCGATCGGACTGAAATGCAATGTAACAGTAGAAGTAGCTTTTCTTCTTCACAAAAATATTTTTTGGTCTACGTAACATGTAATGGTGGTTCTTTGGTCAAACATTTGCAGAGATAATGTTTTACAGATCATCTTCAAACCGCTTTCTCTTCAGGATGCGCTTTTTTGTTGTTTCTTATTTACGTGCCTCCACTCCCCCACCCCCCCAAACCCCGTCAGCCATGTTGTAGTTTTTTGTTCTTCCATACCGAGTTTACAGACAGATATACAGTAAGTTAGTACTACACGCTACTTTGGATTAGAAATGGCAACATCGGAGGATGCATGTGCATGTACTAGCCCAGGGGTCGGCAACCCGCGGCTCCGGAGCCGCATGCGGCTCTTTGACCACTCTGATGCGGCTCAGCTGCATACTTGCCGACCCTCCCGGTTTTCCCGGTATACTTAACGACCCCCCCGATTTTCACAGGAGACTGCCTTTCCTAGAAATCTCCCAGGGCAAATATTATCCTATTTTCACTCTAATTACTTAATCAAGGGTGTGCCCTAATGGCACTGCATTAATTGTCCTCTATAGCATTTACAAACAGCGTGCCAGCCCGGCCACATGTTATATGTTGCTTTTACTTGCACACGTAGGCGACAGCAAGGCATACTTGCTCAACAGCCACACAGCTTACACTGACGGTGTCCGTATAAAACAACTTTAACACTGTTACGTTACAAATATGCGCCACACTGTGAACCCACACCAAAAAAGAATGACAAAAACATTTCTGGAGAGCATCCGCACCGTAACACAACACAACAAATACCCAGAATCCCATGCAGCCCTAACTCTTCCGGTCTACATTATACACCCCCGCTACCACCAAACCCCCCCACACATCAACCCCCCCCCCCCCCCCCTCTCCGTGCGTCGGCTGAGCGGAAGAGTTAGGGCTGCATGGGATTCTGGGTATTTGTTGTGTTGTGTTTATGTTGTGTTACAGTGCAGATGTTCTCAAGAAATGTGTTTGTCATTCTTTTTTGGTGTGGGTTCAAAGTGTGGCGCATATTTGTAACGTAACAGTGTTAAAGGCCTACTGAAATGAATTTTTTTTTATTTAAACGGGGATAGCAGATCTATTCTATGTGTCATACTTGATCATTTCGCGATATTGCCATATTTTTGCTGAAAGGATTTAGTATAGAACAACGACGATAAAGATCGCAACTTTTGGTATCTGATAAAAAAAGGCTTGCCCCTACCGGAAGTAGCGTGACGTAGTCAATTGAACATATACGCAAAGTTCCCTATTGTTTACAATGATGGCCGCATGAAGTGAGAGAGATTCGGACCGAGAAAGCGACAATTTCCCCATTAATTTGAGCGAGGATGAAAGATTTGTGGATGAGTAAAGTGCAAGTGAAGGACTAGTGGGGAGTGGATGCGATTCAGATAGGGAAGATGCTGTGAGAGCCGGGGGTGACCTGATATTCAGCTGGGAATGACTACAACAGTAAATAAACACAAGACATATATATACTCTATTAGCCACAACACAACCAGGCTTATATTTAATATGTCACAAATTAATCCTGCATAAAAACACCTAAGTGTTTGTTATGTTAGCTCCTAGCTCCTATGCTAGCTCCTAGCTCCATATAAGCCGCCAATCCAATTCAAACACCTGCACAACACACACAATCACTCAGCCCAAAAGACCGTTCACCTAACCCAAGGTTCATAAAGCTTATATATTTAAACAAAGTAACGTACGTGACGCGCACGTACTGGCAAGCGATCAAATGTTTGGAAGCGCAGCTGCTACTCACGGTACCTGATATTCAGCTGGGAATGACTAAAACAGTAAATAAACACAAGACATATATATACTCTATTAGCCACAACACAACCAGGCTCATATTTAATATGCCACAAATTAATCCTGCATAAAAACACCTAGGTGTTTATGCTAGCTCCTAGCTCCTCTGCTAGCTCCTAGCTCCATAGAACACGCCAATACAATTCAAACACCTGATCAACACACACAATCACTCAGCCCAAAAGACCGTTCACCTAACCCAAGGTTCATAAAGCTTATATATTTAAACAAAGTTACGTACGTGACGCGCTTTTACTCTAACGAAGTGTTTCCATATCGATATTTTCATTAGCTTCGTTTTAAGTATTTCACAGACGTTGTGAGGTGCTATGACCTAGCAGAGCTGCCGCTTTCAGTTTTTATAGTATTGACCTCGGCTTCTGATTGGCTCTGCCTCTTACGTGTGCATGGTTTGCGTAACCAATCAGATGGCACGCTGGATGGGACAATGCTGGAGACAGAGAGGCTCGGCTGCATCTGAGCCAAAATAACCAGTTTTAAATGGGTCCGTTGGATTAAGAATAGATGATTGTTACATTCAAAATAATAGTAATGGTGATAATAAAGGTAAATAATACTATTCATTAGGGCTGTGAATCTTTGGGTGTCCCACAATTGGATTCGATATTGATTCTTGGGGTCACGATTCGATTCAAAATCGATTTTTTTTTTCAATTCAACACGATTCTCATTTCAAAAATGATTTTTTTCCCGATTCAAAAGGATTCTCTATTCATTCAATACATAGGATTTCAGCAGGATCTACCCCAGTCTGCTGACATGCAAGCAGAGTAGTACATTTTTGTAAAAAGCTTTTATAATTGTACAGGACAATGTTTTATCAACGGATTGCAATAATGTAAATTTGTTTTAACTATTAAATTAACCAAAAATATGACTTATTTTATGTTTGTGAAAATATTGGACATAGTGTGTTGTCAAGCTTATGAGATGCGATGCAAGTGTAAGCCACTGTGACACTATTGTTCTTTTATTTTTATTTTTATAAATGTCTAATGATAATGTCAATGAGGGATTTTTAATCACTGCTATGTTGAAATTGTAACTAATATTGATACTGTTGTTGATAATATTAATTTTTGTTTCACTACTTTTGGTTTGTTCTGTGTCGTGTTTGTGTCTCCTCTCAATTGCTCTGTTTATTGCAGTTCTGAGCGTTGCTGGGTCGGGTTTGGTTTTGGAATTGTATTGCATTGTTATGGTATTGCTGTGTATTGTTTTGTTGGATTGATTAATTAAAAAATAAATAATAGTAATAATAATAATTTTTAATAAATAAATAAAAATTAAAAATTTTTTTTTAAATGAGAATCGATTCTGAATCGCACAACGTGAGAATCGAATCGATTTTTTCCCACACCCCTACTATTCATTGTCAATAGAATGTATGAATAAATATATTTAAAACTTTAAACTTTTATTTAAAAAATGTAATACATTTAAAAAAAGGCAGATGCCGATATATATCAAAATGACCAAATATTGGGGTCTATAATTGGCCCAGTCAATAATCGGTCAATTCCCCTCTGGAGAAAGTGGATGCTACCTCCAACTGAAGGACTCCATTGAGAAAGTCTTTTGCTATCAAAAGGAAAGCCTTATGCTGAAGCTTGATCAGCATCTGAAACAGTTACAGAGTTGTGTGCTTTATGCTTGTGCAAATATTCCAGAACAATGAGCCTGGTGCAGCTGCTGAAATGCCACTTTCTGAGCCACCTGATCCTCTGCTACGTGTTCCTGGTCAGCGGTCTCATTGTGAACCTGCTCCAGCTATGCACCCTACCTCTTTGGCCGCTCAGCAAACAGCTGGCTCGCAAGGTCAACTGCAGGCTGGCCTACTGCATCTACAGTCGTAAGTACTGACCTCCCCCTGAAAGTGGTATCATGCAACTTCACAAATTTGAACTTTTTCAACTCTAGAGATGGTCGCTGCATTGGAGTGGTGGTCCGGCACTGAATGCACGCTCTACACAGATCCAAAGAGTTTCTCTCTGTACGGGAAGGAAAATGCAATTGTGGTTCTCAACCACAGTTTTGAGATAGACTTCCTGTGCGGCTGGACTTTCTGCGAGAGATTTGGTGTTCTTGGGGTAAGACATTGTCTACTATTGAGCCTATTAATGTATTTTAATGCACATGAGTATAAAATAATGTAGGTCTCCCCTCCTTACCATCTCTCATATGTACACATACACTCTTTCAATGTAATTAGGGCAGCAATGATTAATCCATTAAATCGATTAATTTGATTGGAAAATATTGTGTTGCTTCGATTAATTGTTTAATCAGTGTAACTCATAAAAATTTATAAAATCAGGACGGCATGGAGTGCCTGGAATTTTAAATATGCAAACAAAGTTTCCACACGACCGCTGTTATAGAGCGCACTTGAGAGCGGTGGTGTGAGGGTGCCGTGATCTGTGTGGCAACAAACAGTGTTTCTTTAATTTATTATTATTATTATTATTGTTATTAATGCACACATGCTAAAAGTGCAACTTCAATCTTAATGATGCACATTTATTAAGAAAAAAGAATAAAGGTTATAGTAAGCTGAAATCATTGTGTATTTCAACTATTTTCCCTAAAATACGCATTGAGGCTAAAAAGTGTGTTTTATCAGATTACTCGATTAATCTAACAAACGAATCAATAGATTACCCGTTCTAAAATAATCGGTAGCTGGCGTATAATTGTAACACAACGTTATTTTGCAGCTATTATTGCAGTTAAAGTACTGAATAAGAATTTTATTTTGTAAATTTCTTTCAATATTTTACAACATTATTTTTTTTAAATGATAAAAAAAAAAGAATAACTACTTTTACACGTAATCTTAACTTTTTCTCACATTCACACTATTTGTGTGCTACATAGAGCATGTTAACATTCAAAGAACTGCTTTTAATTTAAAATGCACATATGTTTCATGTAGGCCTGTATAATATATATAATATAATAATTATTCAAACTATAAATGGAAATTAACTTAACTAACTTTCCCTCATAGATAAATTGTCATTTTTCTGTGTTTGTTGTCTTCGTCTCTCGCTTCCAATCATTGTGCAAAAGGGTTCACTCCGTGCATCGTTCTCAGCATCTGAGCCTGCAAAAATCAACACAAACTAACGAGCCAGTATGCCAAGTAATAGTAACAAAAAAACAACAACAAAAAAACAAAAAACACCCGACCCAGTTTTTTCTTTTTGGGGTAAAAACTGCTATTAATTTCTTTTTTTTTAATATAAAAAGAAAGTTGGTTAAAAAAAAGAAATGCAATTTCCGCTAACAGATTAAGAGTCCATTTATCCGTTTATTTACTAATAGGATGATCAAAAGTTAGTAACCTTCAAATTGCAATGGTTAAAAATACTACAGTCATACAGTAGGAACAATTTTCCTTGTGGCTCAATGAAGTTTGTCTAAGTCTAAGTCAAAGTCTAAGTAATGATAAAGTGTATTGCGTTTAAAAGAGTTACTTGCATTACAATTTTTTTTTCATTATTATAAAGGAAGGAAATCTTACAACTCACGATTCCATTCGATTCCGATTCCTGATATGACAATTCGATTCATGATTGATTCTCAGATCCACATGATGGATGGATCTTTATTGTCAAAATGTTGTTTTCATTCTAGTTTAAAACCGATTCTTGCAACATATTATTATGTTATTATATGGCCTAAAATGTATTTTTAAAAACTGATTCTTAAAATAAATTCTGAATCGATTAAGAAATGAGGAAATAAGAATCGTGGTTCAGATGTGAATCAACTGTTTTTAGCACCCCTAATTATTATGGTCTCAAAATAATACTGACAATGATATTGTTTATTAGCAATAATTTGTGGGACCTATCGTCCAGCAAAATGTGTCATCGGCCCAGTTCTACTTTCAAGTCACATAATTTTTGTTGTGGCTCCAAAATATGTCATTAAATGAATTAATGCTTCAAGATTGTAAGCAAATAATTTGTTAAAGATCTACCCTTGATAACAACCGGAATTTTTAGAGTTGTGTTACGTCCCAAAATTGCTAAAAATCAGTAGCTGAAGTTAGTAAATGAGGTTTACCATTATTTTCTTTACATTTTCTTCAAGCTGCTGGGCCTCTCATAATTCACTGCGTTAACCTGATATAAATACTTTTTTTTAAAGAGTTCTAAAGTTCTTGCCAAAAAGGAGTTGGCTTATGTTCCGATTATTGGTTGGATGTGGTATTTCATGGAGATCGTTTTCTGCAAGAGGAAGTGGGAAGATGACAGAAAGACGGTGGCACAGAGCCTTCAGAACTTGAGGGATTACCCCGAAAAATACTGGGTAAGTGTGAGAGTTGTCTTTTGAGAACACATTAGGGCGTAGCTATTGATTGATTAATTTTCTGGTGCTAGTTTTTGCTTTACTGTGAAGGAACACGCTTCACACCAAAGAAACACCAAAACAGCATGCAGGTGGCGGAGAGCAAAGGTTTGCCCAAACTGAAGTACCATCTTCTACCAAGAACCAAAGGCTTCTGGATCACTGTTCAAAACCTCAGAGGAACTGGTGAGTATCTCTTGCCATCTCTCCACAATAGTTAACAAGAAGTCATTTGTAAATTACATGAATGCACAGTTAACACCATTGTGTCTTCCACATAGTCGCGGCTGTGTACGACTCCACGCTTAACTTCAGAAACAATGAAACTCCAACTCTGCGGGACATACTTAGCGGGAAGAAATACCATGCAGACTTATATGTGAGGTACTGATTCTTGCTGTGCAGTTTCAACAGTGTTCTACTTTTATGTGGAAGCTGACATCCTCCCGCTTGTTTGCAGGAGAATCCCACTGGAACTGATCCCAGAAGATGAATCGGAATGTGCTGATTGGCTACACAAACTCTACCAGGAAAAGGTGAGAAGTTCCTTGAGTTTTGTATTGAATTGAGGGTGAAGGAGCATTTCTTTATTCCCCATTTTGTTCCGATTTAATTTTAGACATGTCCACATGGCTCATGACAAAGCTTATCTTTTACCCTCAATTGTGTACCAAAATTGATAAGAAAGAAACAAAGTTACAGCAAACATAGATAAGCACAAGTAAACAGTGTGATCAACTAACTAGGACAATGTAGAGTTCAGTCATTGTGAGAATAATGTAAGACTATGATTTGTAGGATTTAATGCTCAAGTATAAACCAGTCCTTCCACGATTTTGTGATGTTGCGATTGCGCCAATTCACAAAAATTACAAACAATGTTGTGAATATGCTTGACCTCGCAACTTGGTCTGATCCCTCAATTTCACTGCATATTTTGACCATTCAAATTTTTTCTAGCAGTACGCTACGTGACTGTCTAACCCATCAAATGTGTCCCTGCCTGCATCCCCCTTATTTTCACTTCCTTGTTTACATTGAGAGAGATTCATTAATTCATTAATTCATTCATTTATGAATCATCATTCACTCATTTTACCAACAAAAATGTGCGCTATACATCGCTCTCAACAGTTTCCCAATGTTCTCACCGAAAGTGCGGGTAAACTATGTGCATTGTGTTGGAATATAAATAGTTTACGGTCGGCTGCGTAAAACATGCACGAATGTACACAAGAACGTATGCAACTTGTGGAAGACAAAGCAGAGAGCAGACAATAAGACAATCAACATTAAAAAAAAACACCCTGCAATTTCCATTGTTAGGAACAATGTCTGCAAATTCAGGCATCTCAAGAAAGGCCTGTGATATCAATGGGGCGGGGGGCATTGTCAATGTTCAAAAATGTTTAATTTGTTGAAAGCCTGTGCTTTTTTAGGTTAGGGTGACAAAAAACACTTACAGCATTGATTACAAATGATCACAATCACAAGGAAATGTAATGTTATTGAAAAAAAAACCATTAAAACCTTAAAACATTGCAACTTTTGCCGCAACTTTTTGAAAATGTTATTTGTAGCTGCATTTTAGGCCGCAACAATCACAAAAAAAGCCTGCGAAATCATGGATGGACTAATACACAAAACATCATCACTAAATACCTTTTGTTCATTCATAGTTGATTTGGTAACCATATATGAAAAAAAAAATTGTATACAATCAAAAAGGCAATTGTAATCACTTTCAGTTGATGTTCTTTTCAAAAAAGATTTAAAAAATTAATACATCCATGATCCATCCATTTCCTACCGCTTTTCCCTATCGGGGTGGCAGGGGTTGCTGGAGCCTATCCCAGCTACATATTTTTCCAAATTTGTCAAGATATATGGTCTGAAACTAATAAATGTTTACGTTATGCAATTTACACTATTAAACATTAGGAAGCATTTTTTAGGGTAAAGTATTGCATGTGAAAATTCTGATCACGTTGGTTTTGTTGCATCTTTTCTAACACAGCTTTTCTTATCCATTTAAATCTCGCAACATAAATATTTTGTGTTCCTACTGTGTTCTCAGTAAAGAGTTGATACAATAAAAAAAAATACTTTATGCCTGTTATCCTCTGACTTTATGCACTATTCTGGTAATATTAAATATATTCAGTGTGGCTGTAATACTTCTCATTAGATAGGGGTAATGAATAACTTGAATTTGCATATTTTACTGTTTTTTTTTTTACACTTAAAAAAGAGATTAAAAAAAAAAAAGTATTTATGAGCACTTTTAAGCAGGAGTTTTTAACCTTTTCCCAAACTGATGAAGAGATGTTGCTTTCTTTTCACCTGTAAAAACCTTAATTTGTATTTATGTGCAGGACAGTTTTCAAGAGCTCTACATGCAGACAGGGTTGTACCCAGGTCCCACAGTGAGCCCTCCACGTCGTCCCTGGTCATTGATCAACTGGTTGTTCTGGTCCTGCCTGCTTCTGTACCCACTGGGTCTGCTCCTTGTCCAGCTCTTTGCCTCAGGATCGGTTACGACTATCTTGGCCTCAGTGGCTCTCTGCACCGCAGGTTGGTCCCATGAAGTCAAAGAAATCCTCTGGGATGTCACCCTGCTCTTTAGGGTTCAACAGACCCTCCCTGCATTTAACTTGCTCCTCTTTGTTTCATAAAGCAGCAGATTTGACATCATAATGTAAGTTACATTCCTTTTTAAAAGTCACACTCAGTGCTATCAGCATTCAGGCATGCAAATGTTGTGGCATCTGAAATCTGTGGTACCTAAAAAGTTGAAAATGGGGCCCTAAAGTCAAACAATATGGAATTTGCCTAACATTCTGTGGGAAAGAATTACACATCAAAATATAATACTGTAATATGTTTGCAACATATCACATAAGACTTCAAATGATTAGATTTTTGTTTGGAATTTTTAAAACAAGGGGTGTTAATAGAGGATGAATACCTCCTGAAAGTGCCATGAAGTGTCTGTCTGGCTTGGTTGTATAGTTGGAAGGCACTGTGAATTTCCCCCACTCTGATTGGTTAAAATACTCAGAATGGAAGGCTGGAATTGGTATTGATTATGTTAAAATGTAGGTGTGTGAGGGTATTGCATTGCAATTAACAGTGTAATACTTTTTCATAACATGGTCACTACTGCCTAGTTTGTCTTGTTATATTCTTATTTTTATTGTTATTGTTGCTTTTTATTTTTATTCTTATTGTTATATTTTCTATTTTATTTCCATTTATACCCCCATTATTTACTTGTTACTTTTTAAATTCGATCTCAATCTGTACACTGCTGCTGAAATTTTAATTTTCCTGAGGGAACTCTCCTGAAGGAATCAATAAAGTACTATTTATCTATCTATCTATCTATCTATCTATCTATCTATCTATCTATCTATCTATCTATCTATCTATCTATTTAAAAAGTGTTTAATTTTTTCACATTTAAACAGTAACCATTTTCTTTTTACGCTTTTATGACAGGTATAAATATTACTTAAAACAGTTAATGTCATTTCTTTGTCACACGTTGACCTCGGAACTGGTGATACATTCTAATTTCAAGATTTGGTATGGGAAAAGTTGTTTTGTAACGCAGTCAAATCAGAGACGCATTGTCTTCGACCTTTTGAAGTTCCACTATAGTTTGCCCTGAGATTTAAAGAGGGTGTTCTAATAGAATATGTTCATGAAGAGCATGTTCTACTTTCGACAATAAATAAGTTATTCTAGCGTATACATTTAAAAGTTCCACAAACGCTGCAGATGGCTAAATCAAGAGCTGGCTAATATTGATGACGCATCAGACTTATTGTATATGTACATGTGGGGTTTTATTGCTCCGTTTCATATAGAATAAAAACAGGCTCTTACTTTATATTAATGAATTATGAAGATGACAGAGTTGACCAAATGATGGAAAAGACGACGACGGTCAACAAAAAGTTTCTTCCCCTGCTCACACTGCCACCATTATCCATGCCACTTGCACCACAGGTGCATGCACTTACTATAATGAAACGCCCACGCCCACAGTGCAGTGCTCAGGTGACCAATCATACATACGCACACACACAGTTTAGCGGAATGCAAGTGTGGCTCCTACATAATTTATTACGATTAAGATTAGTTTATTTCAAAGGGGACAATGCAATTTTATAAAACACATAGTAAAAAAAGCCAGAATTAGCCAGAAGGCTAGGTTTCATTTGTAGTGCCCTGGCCATGATGTAAAAAGGGCAGTAAAAATTACAATTTCAAAGAAAAGAAGCACACAATACATATACGAAATAATAAAAAATAAAATACAACGTCACAACTTAACATTTACCATAGCATCAAAACAGGCTCATATTTTAGTGCTCGCAGCTGTAGGCGTTGATAAGCCACATTTTTTTATTATTTTGTGAAGGCCTTGTTACGTTAAATTACGATTCCAGAGATGACAGTATTTGTATTTTCACACTTCAGCTATGACTTTACTGGGCGGGTCTGTGTAAATTATTGAAATTAAAAAAAGAGAAAACTGTGGTAATAATCAAGTCATATGTTCCAGTAGTAAAAGACTAAACAAAAATGTTTTCTTCGCAGCTTCGGTGGGAGTTCGTTGGATGATCGGCCAGACTGAGATCAACAGAGCTTCGCACTACGGTGAAAGCAAGGCGATGCATCAAAACAACAACTAAAGAAGCCACTCGTGCTTGGAAGATGCATCTTAGCGCAGAGACCGCAGAAGTTCCCGGCTTTGTGACTGCACTGCTGCTGCTGCCGTTGCAACATGCGGCGACCTGCCCGAATTCACAATGCAGACAGTGTGCGCTCAAGAATAAAGTGGACCATATATTTAGAAGATGGCTTTAAATAGCTCTGCTTAAATATTCAATTTACAAAAAACACATTCTATGCAGCTGACCATTTCTGTGTCTATACTTCTATTTTATTGGTTCATAACGGTGATTGTGTCTCTTAAACATAATTAAAATATGTACTTTTGACAAAGTCATACGTGTTACGCACCGCAACTTGGTATTGAATTCCACCATTTTCTGTAACAAAGCTACTTTAAAAGGCTTTCTTTGTCATCCATTCTTATGTGCAATACAAAGTATACCAGCAAGCTTAATTAATAAAGCGGTATGGTCTAAGATAGCGTATTTATATTATTTTCTTATTTTTCTCCTACTGCTACTTGTGATGTTTATGCTGATTACACTTTTCAAGACAAATTCCAAAGAAAAATTGAAATTCATTCCTATTGGGTGAAGTTGGCACCTTGTGTAAATCGTAAATATAAACAGAATACAATGATTTGCAAATCCTTTTCAACTTATATTCAATTGAATAGACTGCAAAGACGAGATACTTAACGTTCGAACTGAGAAACTTTGTTATTTTTTGCAAATATTAGCTCATTTGTAATTTGATGCCTGCAACATGTTTCAACAAAGCTAGCACAAGTGGCAAAAAAGACTGAAAAAGTTGAGGAATGCTCATCAAACACTTATTTGGAACATCCCACAGGCGAACAGGCTAATTGGGAACAGGTGGGTGCCATGATTGGGTATAAAAGCAGCTTCCATGAAATGCTCATTCATTCACAAACAAGGATGGGGCGAGGGTCCACTTTGTGAACAAATGCATGAGTAAATTGTCCGAACAGTTTAAGAACAACATTTCTCAACAAACTAGTTGTTGCAAGGAATTTGGGGATTTCGCCATCTACGGTCCGTAATATCATCAAAAGGTTCAGACAATCTGGAGAAATCACTGCACGTAAGCGGCAAGCCCGTGACTTTCGATCCCTCAGGCGGTACTGCATCAAAAAGAGACATCAGTGTTTAAAGGATATCCCCAAATGGGCTCAGGAACACTTCAGAAAACCACTGTCAATAACTACTGTTCGTTGTTACATCTGTAAGTGCAAGTTAAAACTCTACTGTGCAAAGCGAAAGCCATTTATCAACAACACCCAGAAATGCCGGCAGCTTCGCTGGGCCTGAGCTTATCTAAGATGGACTGATGCAAAGTGAAAAAGTGTTCTGTGGTCTGACGAGTCCACATTTCAAATTTTGTTGGGAAACTGTGGACGTCGTGTCCTCCGGACCAAAGAGGAAAAGAACTATCCGGATTGTTATCGACGCAAAGTTGAAAAGCCAGCATCTGTGATGGTATGGGGGTGAATTAGTGCCCAAGACATGGGTAACTTACACATCTGTGAAGGCACCATTAATGCTGAAAGGTACATACAGGTTTTGGAGCAACATATGTTGCCGTCCAAGCAACGTCTTTTTCATGGACGCCCCTGCTTATTTCAGCAAGACAAGGCATTCTGCACGTGTTACAACAGTGTGGCTTTGTAGTAAAAGAGTGCGGGTACTAGACTGGCCTGCCTGTAGTCCAGACCTGTCTCCCATTGAAAATGTGTGGTGCAATATGAAGCGTAAAATACCACAACGGAGACCCCGGACTGTTGAACAACTTAAGCTGTACATCAAGCAAGAATGGGAAATAATTCCACCTGAAAACCTTCAAAATTTGGTTTCCTCAGTTCCCAAACGTTTACTGAGTGTTGTTAAAAGGAAAAATGATGTAAGACAGTGGTAAAAATGCCCCTGTGCAAACTTTTTGTTATGTTTTGCTGCCATTAAATTCTAAGTTAATGATTATTTGCAAAATAAAAATGTTGTTTCTCAGTTCGAACATTAAATATCTTGTCTTTGCAGTCTGTTCAATTGAATATAAGTTGAAAAGGATTTGCAAATCATTTTATTCTGTTTTTATTTACGATTTACACAACGTACTAACTTCACAGGGTTTGGGTTTTGTAAATGATTATTTTAGTGTTGCTTTGTTGAGCTGTATTTTAACATCTGTTAGCATCATGAGGAGATGAACACAGATCTTGAGTGTTGATTGAGTCGATTGTCAACTTTCTTGCTGCTACCTCCAACTTGCAATCTGCTCTATCAGACAAGGACGCCATTTGGATGTTGACACCACTGTATTTTGTACGAAAACAAACACATTTCATTTTTGTACTCTTATCTCTTTGAAATTTGTTGTTGGTTTTAGTCTCTAGACTGACATTTTGAGGAATACAGTAGAACTGAAGACCTACAAAGTCTGCTCTCTGAGATGCCATTTTGGACAGAGTACAATTTTCATCACATTTTGGTCACTTTAGCTGCTGTGGATTTTACAACTTCCAAAGTCGGTGTATCAACTTCCTGAAGACCAGAAATGAACCCAAGGGATTCAGAGGTAAGTTTTTTTTTTTTTTTTTAACTTAAAAGCAATTTTAGTTTGATTTACTTTTTGCTGACATGAGCAGCTCTTGCTAGCACGCTAGCGAGGCCGACTTGTAAAGTTTATAATTAAAGTCGCTATCTTTTTTGGTCACTTAAGCTTCTCATTATTGTGGATATTACAGCTTCCAATATCGAATTATCAACCTCCCAAAGACCAGAGATGAACCAAAGGGATTCAGAGGTAAGTTTTTTGTTTTTTAACTTAAACACAGTATGATTTACAGTAGCTAGCAAGAGTGACTTGTAAAGTTAGTTAATGATTAAACTCGCTAACTAAACAAGTACTTAAACACTTTTAAATATATCGAAAAATACCAAGGAAAATAAAAATATATTGACTGTGCTTGTAATATTAATGAGCACTGGTTAGGAGTTGATGACGTAAATCTGTAACCATAGGAACTTGACCGTTACTCAAAGACTTGGTGACACGTGGCCTGTCCTGGACAGTATAAATCACACCCATCAGGAATTTTTGGTTAATTTAGTTACTATTTTGTGGTCCTAGAATGTCACCTCTGAAGCAGAACTAAACGTTACCTTGATTCCCAGACATTTGTATACATTTGTTGGTGAGTTTTTTAAAATCATTATGGCTGTTCAAATGTTTTGAAAAGTTACCTTAGTCACTGGGATATAGATGACTCAAATTACTCAACAAACAGTTATCAAAACATTTGAAATGCTGACTGATTGTGTTATTTGTAATTGTAAGAACTGTTAAGATGGTTAGACGTTTATGTACGTTTGTGTCTATTACACCAATCTCCATCTTTGCACCAGCATGGAGCTGACACCAAGAGAGGTTACTGGAGAGGAGGCAGATTGGTACGAGCTCCTGATGCCACTGCTCGAACCCATGGTGGAGATGGGCGTCCTGGACAACGATTTACCACCGCTACAGGTTGACCCAGACGACCTACCCATGTTAACAATGTTAACAGAAAATTATATATGTTACCTGGGTGACTAGTTAACTTACTCCAGTTGCATGCAACCCTCTTACCTGGACATGAACCCACTAGGTGATGTTACCAAGCAGGTAAGGGTGGGAAAACCTGCTCCCACTGCCACCCACACTGGTTTAAATGTAACTTAGATATTGGGTTTCACTATGTAAAGTGCTTTGAGTCACTAGAGAAAAAGCGCTATATAAATATAATTCACTTCACTTCACTTCACTTACTTGATACTCTGCAAATAATTGAATAGAGGATTTAATTGGAGTGTTCATTAAGAAGTACGTAGTATATCAGATTTTAGTATGTA
The DNA here is from genome assembly GCF_033978785.1 of Entelurus aequoreus. Classification (NCBI taxonomy): domain Eukaryota; kingdom Metazoa; phylum Chordata; class Actinopteri; order Syngnathiformes; family Syngnathidae; genus Entelurus; species Entelurus aequoreus. Next base: position 22,400,443 of record NC_084739.1, on the reverse strand, counting down.
TTACTTACAAAAAGCAAATGAACTAGCATAGAAAGTGTCTGACAATAACAAATATATTGTTAAGCATGTTTCATGCTGGAAATTCAAGTTCACTAAGATCAGTTTACCCACAAAATTGACCAGAAGTTCTCAGGTTGAATGACACTATTTTTATTTTGGGTCTTTTCTTGCGATCAAGTACGTCTCACCAATGGACACAGTTTGATTCCATACATGTTTTTGTGTCCTCAGCAGTGTCTTGAAGTACCCCCAAAGATGCTATAACTATAACTCATAAAGACATTCCTGCCTCCACAAAGGACTCTACATCAACGTTTTGGTAAAAATCGCATGAGCACAAATGTAAACCATAAATTGATAAATTGTTTTCATTTCACTTCTAGGAGATGTTTAGTTTAGGTGGATGTTTGGAGAGTTTTTTTTTTAACCATTCAATGATTTATCCTTCATCCTTTTGTTTGTTTGTTTTTGTAGAAAGAGGAAACGTGACGTCCTGGAGGGTAGAGAGAAGGCCTATATGAAAAAAACACAAAACGCCTTCATGATCTTCAGGAAGGAGGAAATGTCCAAAGTCAAAGCTCAGCTCAAATGGTTGGCGGAATTAAGCTACCATCTTTTCAGAGGTTACCCCCATTGAGCCTCCTCCAGACAGCAGCATGCACATCTCGGCTGCTGAGAAGGATGAATGAGATGATGTCATAGGCCAGAATGAAGATCAAACCCTCCAAATCTCGTAGCCTGTCAGTCAGAAGGGGAGTCAGAAACGACTACACCACCTTTGTCGTGGGAGAAGAGAAAATCTCCCTCCTGTCGGAGCAACCCGTCAAAAGCTTGGGGAGGCAGTACACCGCCGAACTGTCTGACAAACAGATGGCAAGGACCGTCATCAAACAGCTCACGGACGGCCTGGCAATGATCGACCAGAGCCAAGGTCAGGTCTGGTGCTACCAGCACATACTCTACAGGAGAGTGATGTGGCCCCTAAAAATGAGTGAGATCCCGTCCTCCGTTGTAAGTAAGATGGATGGAAAAGCCAACGCATTCATCAGAAAGTGGCTGGGACTGCCAAGGTGCCTTTCTGAAACGGGCCTCTTTGGGACGAATGTACTACATCTTCTATTGCAGTCCGTCAGGCTGGTGCTCGAGCTAAGGGAGTCCACTGACCAGTCAGTGAGGAACGCCAACACCAAGGTTCCCACTGGCCGAAGGTGGAACGCCCAAGCTGAGGTTGACCAAGCCGTCAGCAGGCTGCAACATCGAGAGATCATGGGCAAAGTCCAGGCAGGAAGAGCAGGGCTAGGATGGAGAGGAGCGGCGGTTCTGGTCCAAGGCTAACCGTAAAGAGAGGAAGGAGATGGTGGTGGCAGAGGTGTCGAGGATAGAGGAAGAGCGCTAAAAGATCAAGGCTGTGTCGCAGTGCCGACAAGGACGCTGGACAACCTGGGAGGGAGTTCTCAACTGCAAGATCAGTTGGTCTGACCTGTGGAAGATCCCACAGGCAAGGATCAGTTTCCTCATACGTGCTACTTACGACACGCTTCCCTGTCATCGTAACCTTCATCAATGGTTCGGGAATGAGGAAAACTGCGCACTCTGCAATGCTCCCAACGCAAGCCTCCAGCATATCTTGTCAGGCTGCAAGATCATACTCTCCCAGGGCGCTATAGATGGCGTCACGACCAGGTCCTGGAGAAACTGGCTGAGGTGCTGGAGTGGTGTCGACTGGACAGCTAAGAACCAGCAGAGAACCACACCATCTTTGTCATGGAAGGGGGTGGACAAAGACACACCAGGCCAAGAGAGACATCGAGGCCCTTCTGCCCCGACCAGGAGTGGGACATGAGGGTTGATCTCAACAAGCAGCTCCGGTTCCCCATGGAGATCACAGCTACATCTCTCCGTCCTGACATCATGGAGTTGTCCAGCAGGGCAAGAGCGGTGCACCTCATTGAACTGACAGTGCCAGCCGGACAGGGGATTGAAGCCGCCTTTGAGTGCAAGAAGGCCAAGTATGCAGAGCTGGCTGCAGAGTGCCAGGAGGCTGGCTGGAAGGATACCATCTACCCAGTGGAGGTTGGCCGCCGAGGCTACGTGGGGCTGTCAGCCACACGCCTTTTGAGGGACGCAGGACTGACTGGAGGGAAGCTGAGGAAAGCCATAAAATATTTGGCAGAGGAGGCAGAGAAAGGCATCTTTTGGGTCTGGCTGAGGAGGAAGGACAGAAGCTGGGGAAAGAACAACAAACCCCGACAGCAGCCACAGGGGGTAACATCTATTAGCTGCAGGGGGTGACAGGGAGACGTCTCTGTCACTGTTCCGCCACCAGGAGACGTTCTAGCGATTAAAGGAGCGAAAGGTCGAGGAATGGTGGTTCCGAGCTGATGACCCTGCAGCTGACCCGTGGGCACCAGAGGAGGTGCGACATGCAACAATGCCAAGCAGGAAAGACCACCTACCTGTACATCAACAGGAACAATGCTGAGGCCAATAATGACGTGGGTCACATGGTTAGTGTTCACACTATGAATGTGTATGTATATGTGTACACCAAGTAAACTGCTGTATTTCCTCATATACAGTAGTTTCTAGAGGTGTTTGTTTACTTAAGTATCTGGCATTCATTTCAAGAACATCCATCCATCCATTTTCTACCGCTTATTCCCTTCGGGGTCGCGGGGGGCGCTGGAGCCTATTTCAGCTACAAGAACAGTCAACCTTTATTTGTACAAATGCTTGTGGAACTAGACTTTCTGCTGTATGTTGACTGTTGAGTAGAAAAGTGTTACTATCTTGTTAAGATAGGAATGTAATGTGTATTTTCCTCACATTAGCAGTAGGGATGTCCGATAATGGCTTTTTGCCGATATCCGATATGCCGATATTGTCCAACTCTTTAATTACTGATACCGATATCAACCGATACCGATATCAACCGATATATACAGTCGTGGAATTAACACATTATTATGCCTAATTTGGACAACCAGGTATGGTGAAGATAAGGTACTTTTTAAAAAAATGAATCAAATAAAATAAGATAAATACATTAAAAACATTTTCTTGAATAAAAAAGAAAGTAAAACAATATAAAAACAGTTACATAGAAACTAGTAATTCATGAAAATGAGTAAAATTAACTGTTAAAGGTTAGTATTATTAGTGGACCAGCAACACGCACAATCATGTGTGCTTACGGACTGTATCCCTTGCAGACTGTATTGATATATATTGATATATAATGTAGGAACCAGAATATTAATAACAGAAAGAAACAACCAGGGGCGAAACATCAATGAGAGGTGGTCCCCAGCTGAAGACCCTGCAGCAAAACCTTTTCTGGCATGCGGTCAGGTTTAGGCCTGCCTCAGGGAAGAGGACGTCCCTGCTATGCACAGTCCACCACAGGCACCGGTGGAGGTGCGACAGGCCTAAGGCCCAGCGGCAAGACCACCTTGCTGTAATTAAAATAGGTGTGTTTGTGTGTGTGTGTGTGTGTGTGTGTGTGTGTGTGTGTGTGTTTGCGCCTGTTACAGGGCAAAAGAAAGAGGAAGCAGAGAGCAACAGTCTCAATAAGGATCAAGCAAAGTGTTTGTCACTGTGTGACAGAATAAAATGCAGACCTGCCAACATGAATGCACTTTGCTGCTCCCTAGTAGGTATGCATTTTTACATTCAGGAATGCTTTTTCCTCCAATTTGGGCTCAACATTTGATTGTTGTAATGTATTGACTAGGACCAGCTACATAACTACTCCCCTTCACTCTTTGATTACCATCATTAGCTTGGGACCAAAAAAGCTAACAAGTTAAATAGTCGATGAGGATTGAGTTTGCTCTCATACGTCACATCACACACTCAACGCTGACAAAGAGCCATAAAAGCAAGGGTGTTCAAAGTGCGGTACAGGAGCCATTTGCGGACCGTAACTCGTTCTTTATTGGTTCACGGCAAGGGGTAGAAATAAAATTAAACTGCAAAGCTTTGAAAAATAAAGATACAATCTTAATGTAACGAGAAAAAAACAGACAGACTTCATATTTTGTTGGCTCTTCTGCGGTAAGACATCATCGACCATACAACCTAATGCCTACAATATATTTAGCCTTCATTAATGCATAAAGACATTAATCACAGCTGGAACCTGATCCTGATCTTTAAAAATAAATTATATTTAAATACATTTCAAGAAATAATTTCACTTTATGAACAGTAGTGAAGACAAATATAGATTCAGCATTAATACATAAATATTGTAAACTTACAATGACAATGAATGTTCACAGGTTTCTTGGGAGTTTGTTGGATGATTGGCCAGACTGAGAACAACAGAGCGTCAAACAAGCAAGGTGACGAATCAACACAACAACCAAGGAAGCCAGATGTGCTTGAAAATGAGTCTTTGCACAGCTGCTAGTTCCCAGCTTTGTGACTGCACTGCTGCTGCTGCAACATGTGCAACCTGAAGACCCGAAGCACAATGCTGGGAGTTTGCTTTCCAAAATAAAGTGGACCTTGTATTAAACTATAACATTGTCACATTTGGACAAGCAGACATAAAATATGACTTTCCAATAAGTCATGCCTAGCAATTACTGTTTTATATGTAACACAAAGATAACAATTAAACATGTTTTGTGAATGTGAGTGTGAATGTTGTCTGTTTATCTGTGTTGGCCCTTGGATGAGGTGGCGACTTGTCCTGGGTGTACCCCGCCTTCAGCCCGAATGCACCCCAAGAGGGACAAGCGGTAGAAAATGGATGTATGGATCGATGGTGTCTTTTATTGACAATTTCATAAAATACATGAAATGTTTTATACTATTGCATAATACTGTTTATATATATGGCCTGTTACAGTTAACACTATTGATTTTATTTTTAAAACAGTTTATGTTTAACAGCCTCACTTTCAATAAATGCCTGTTGTATGGAAAAGGTGAACAGATTTTAGTGACACTTGTTTTTTTTTAACTGAGAAGGTGCATACTACCACCTTGTGGAAAATGATCTAAATTACATTTCTTAACCAGTTGTCCACAGCAAAGGTTCTCAAACTGGAGTCATGGAAGCCCCAGTAGTGTTTGAACCATAGGTTGGGGGTCCAAATGTTTTTGCAGTAAATTAAAGAATGACATGTTGTTAAAAAGTATGTTATTATTTATAGGAAGCCCTTGTCCAATGAAGCAAATATTGTGGGCCCATTACTTACTGATATTATGTCAATGAATTTAAAAGTGATATTAATGTGATTTAGGGCTATATAAATAAACATTGATTGATTGATTAATGTAATGCGGCAGGCAAATCACTATTTGCTCCAAACACAATAAGTGTAACTTACTTCACCAATTATTATGTATTTAGTTATTTTTATTGTGATTACTTATGGAGTATATTGTGAATAAATTGAGAACAGGAAGTGAACAAAAGTTTTAGCAACTGTTATGTAAAAGAAAAGGGGTAGGATTAAATAAGCTCTGCTTCTTCCGACTCCTTTTCGAACATGTTGAAAAGAGAAACTGGAAATTGTGATGTATCATGTTGTATGCTTGCATGTTCGAAATAAACTCAAACTCAACTCAGTGTGTAACTGCTGCTAAATTCAGATAAATAATTTAATCCATCCATTTCAATAAGGGATGCAAAGACAAACTGGCTGAGCTGATTAAATATGACAAGTTTGGTTTTATTAACAATAATGACAGAAGGTCAAAATGTGTTGTGTCTTTTTGTTATTTTTTATTTGTTTATATATATATATATATATATATATTTGTATTTAATTTTGTATGGAGTATATTGTGAGCAAATCGAGAACAAGAGGTGAACAAAGGTGTTAGCAATTGCTAATTAATGGAAAAAGGCTAGGATTAAATCAACTCTGCTTCTTCCTACTTCTTTTCGAACATGTTGAAAAGAGAAAATGGAAATCTTGATGTATCATGTTGTAATTGTGTGTATGTTCAAAATAAGCGCCGACCATAACCATGTGCTTGTCAATGAAACCAAGGCCTAATTAACACTTTTATAATGTTTTCTTTCCTGCCAGTCATCTAAATAAGAGGCAATAGGTAATACAAATATTATTGCTCTTTACCTGTTCCAGTCTTGTTATTGTTTAATTTATGTCAGTTTTAAATTAATTTGAAGTTGTTGTTTTTTAATCAGCATGTGTAATATTAAGAGGGTTTTTGGAAAATGTTTTTCTCCTATAGGATTCCCTGGTGGTCCTGAAAAGCTTGAGAGACCTGTTGGTCAACTCTACTAAATCATTTTATATTTTCTACTAAGTGTAACATATTTTATTTTGTGTGGTTTTAGTCTGTACACTGTCCGTGACGCCATTTTGGACAGAATACTCCGTTTTCATTACACTTGTGTGACCCTTAACTGCCCATTAATGTGGATATTACTGCTTCTATATCGAGTTCCCGACGTCTTGGAGGCCAACATGAACCCAAGAGATTTCGAGGTAAGTTTATGCTAAATTAAAAGCAATTTTAGTTCGATGAATCATGTTTACTTTTGCTAACATGAGCAGCTAATGCTAGCGCGCTAGCTAACTTGCTATCAACAAATACTTTGTATTACTTTTAAATACATCGACGTTTACTTTTAAATACATCGACGAATTAAAGCGTCTATCGTTTTTTTGTAATCGAAAAATTGGAATAATGCAATATTACTGTAAATGTATCATTAATGACTGTTGGTTAGGAGTTGATGATGACCGTTGATCAAAGAGGTATTTGGTGACATGTGACCTGTCCTGGACAGTATAAATCACACCCATCATAATTTTTGGTTCATTTAGTCACTGTTTTGTGATCAGAGCATCTCACTTCTGAAGCAGAACTAAACATTATAGCTTGATTTTCAGACATTTTGATACACTTCTTGGTGAGTATTTTAATCATTTTGGTTTTCAAAACATTTGAAATGTTAGTTGATTGTGTTATTTGTAATTGTAAGAACTGTGAAGATGGTTATATATTTTATGAACTTTTGGAGTGGAGGTTTATACTTAGGTATGTTTTTTGTGTCTGTGACAGCAATCTCCGTCTTTGCACCAGCATGGAGCTGACACCAAGAGAGGTTACTGGAGAGGAGGCGGATTGGTACGAGCTCCTGATGCCGCTGCTCGAACCCATGGTGGAGATGGGCGTCCTTGACAAGGATTCACCACCGCCTCCACTGGTTGACCCAGACGACCTATATATGATATGATATAGGTTACCTGGGTGACCAGTTAACTTACTCCAGTTGCATGCAGCCATCTTACCTGGACATGAACCCACTAGGTGATGTTACCAAGCAGGTAAGGGTGGGAATACCAATTATTCAATTAAAAAAGAAAACTCTATTTGATATAAATATACAAAAATGTACTTTTACTTGTACTGATACTTCTACCATAACTACTGGGACTTATTGTGCAACTTATTGTCTTGTAATTAATGTACATCAGAGCTTATCAAATTGTTGTATTTTTTGTATTTAGTGTATTAGATTCAGCAACTAGTGTTCGGATCCCACTGTACTCAATATCTGAAGAGCATGGAAAAAACCATTTCACTGTGGTGTACTCTGCATGTGACGAATAAAAAAAACCCTTGAACCCCTTGAACCTTGAGGGAATATATCGAATTCCTCCTTCTTCTCCACAGTACATGAACCATCAGTACCCGGTCTCTGAGTGGCCTGTCCATTACCTGCATGCTCCCACACCACCGGTAAGAAGTTTGACACACACACACTTTACACTCGGCAGTTAAGTGAACAGAGGATTTAATTGGAGTGTTCATTAAGAAGTACAAAGTATATCAGATTTTAGTATGTATTACTTCCATCCATCCATTTTCTACCGCTTGTCCCTTTCGGGATCACGGGGGGTGCTGGAGCCTATCTCAGCTGCATTGACCCTGGACAAATCGCCACCTACAATAAGCAAATTGGTCGAGCATAAAAAGTGTTTGATAATAGAAAAAATATATTGTTTAAGCAAGTTTCTTGGTGGAAATTCAAGTTCACTAAGATCAGTTTACCCACAAAATTGACCAGAAGTTCTCAGGTTGGATGACACTATTTTTATTTCGGATCTTTTTTTGTGGTCAAGTACATCTCACCAATGGACACAGTTTGACTCCATACATGTTTTTGTGTGCTCAGCAGTGTCTTGAAGGACCCCCAAAGATGCTGCCGGAGCGTGCAACTCATAAAGACATTCCTGCCTCCATAAAGGTCTCTACATCAAAGTAAGTGTTGGATATTAAATAGTTTTCATTTCACTTTTAGTAAATGTTTACAATTTAGGTGGATATTTGGAGGTTTTTTTTCTTAACCATTCCATGATTTATACTTCTTTCTTTTGTTTGTTTGTTTTTGTAGAAAGAGGAAACGTGACCTCCTGGAGGGTGGAGAGAAGGCGTATATTAAAAAGCCACCAAATGCCTTCATGATCCTCAGGAAAGAGCAAATGTCAACAGTCAAAGCTCAGCTGAATATCAGTAACAATGCTGAGGCTAATAAAGTCCTGGGTCACATGGTTAGTATAGTCACACTCTGCACTTGCATGTATATGTGTACACAAAGTAAATTGCTGCATTTCCTCATCATATGCAGTAGTTTCTATGGCTTGCAGACAAGAGTTATTGTTCTGTCAAAGTTTCACCAATTGAAGTTTGCACTTGCTGCTCAGCCGTAAGAACAGGCTCATGTTCTCTCTTTTGTTGAATCCACTGGCAAGTTATGCCAGTATGATGTCACAGCAGCTTCATATTTATTCAAGGTGAAAAAGGCTGACGGTGTAGTTGTGTGACAAAAATGTATGTTTATGTGTCCACAGTGGAGGTCGCTCTCAGCGTCGCAGCAGGAACAATATTACCAGCTTGCTGACGTAGAAAACAAAATCCACCAGGAGTTGTACCCAAACTGGTCCTACACAGACAACTATGTAAGTCCACCATAGACATGTTCATCAATGAACATGCTTCTATCAGTTCATGTGAAGTCTTCCTCATATAGATGTGTGTGTGTGTGTGTGTGTGTGTGTGTGTGTGTGTGTGTGTGTGTGTGTGTGTGTGTGTGTGTGCGTGCGCCTGTTACAGGGCAAAAGAAAGAGGAAGCAGAGAGCAACAGTCTCAACAAGGATCAATCAATGTGTTTGTCACTGTGTGACAGAATAAAATGCAGACCTGCCAACATGAATGCACTTTGCTGCTCCCTAGTAGGTATGCATTTTTACATTCAGGAATGCCTTTTCCTCCAATTTGGCCTCAACATTTGACTGTTGTAATGTATTGACTAGCACCAGCTACATAACTACTCCCCTTCACTCTTTGATTACCATCATTAGCTCGGGACAAAAAAAGCTAACAAGCTAAATAGGATGGAGTTTGCTCTCAGACATTATGTCACACACTCAACGCTGACAAAGAGCCATAAAAGCAGGGTTGTTCTTTTGTGTCTGTTACAGCAATCTCCATCTTTGCACCAGCATGGAGCTGACGCCAAGAGAGATTACTGGAGAGGAGGCGGATTGGTACGAGCTCCTGATGTCGCTGCTCGAACCCATGGTGGAGATGGGCGTCCTGGACAAGGATTCACCACCGCCTCCATTGGTTGACCCAGACGACCTACCCATGCTAACAATGTTAACAGAAAATGACATAGGTTACCTGGGTGACCAGTTAACTTCTTCCAGTTGCATGCAGCCATCTTACTTGGACATGAGCCCAGTATGTGATGTTACCAAGCAGGTAAGGGTGGGAAAACCAAACATTAAATTAAAAAATAAAACTATTTGAGGGAATATATCAAATTGCTCCTTCTTCTCCACAGTACATGAACCATCAGTACCCGGTCTGAGTTGCCTGTCTATCACCTGCATGCTCCCACACCACCGGTAAGAACTTTGACACACACACTCACTTTATACTCGGCAGTTAAGTGAATCGAGGATTTAATTGGAGTGTTCATTAATAAGTACACAGCATATCAGATTTTAGTATGTATTACTTACAATAAGCAAATTGGTCTAGCATAGAATGTGTCTATCCATCCATCCATCCATCCATCTTCTTCCGCTTATCCGAGGTCGGGTCGCGGGGGCAGCAGCCTAAGCAGGGAAGCCCAGACTTCCCTCTCCCCAGCCACTTCGTCCAGCTCTTCCCGGGGGATCCTGAGGCGTACACAGGCCAGCCGGGAGACATAGTCTTCCCAACGTGTCCTGGGTCTGCCCCGTGGCCTCCTACTGGTCGGACGTGCCCTAAACACCTCCCTAGGGAGGCGTTCGGGTGGCATCCTGACCAGATGCCCGAACCACCTCATCTGGCTCCTCTCGATGTGGAGGAGCAGCGGCTTTACTTTGAGCTCCCCCCGGATGGCAGAGCTTCTCACCCTATCTCTAAGGGAGAGCCCCGCCACCCGGCGGAGGAAACTCATTTTGGCCGCTTGTACCCGTGATCTTGTCCTTTCGGTCATAACCCAAAGCTCATGACCATAGGTGAGGATGGGAACGTAGATCGACCGGTAAATTGAGAGCTTTGCCTTCTGGCTCAGCTCCTTCTTCACCACAACGGATCGATACAGCGTCCGCATTACTGAAGACGCCGCACCGATCCGCCTGTCGATCTCACGATCCACTCTTCCCTCACTCGTGAATGTGTCTGACAATAAAAAATATCTTGTTAAGCAAGTTTCATGGTGGAAATTCAAGTTCAATAAGATCAGTTTACCCACAAAATTGACCAGATGTTCTCAGGTTGGATGACAATGTTTTTGTCTTGGGTCTTTTTTTGTGATAAAGTACGTCTCATCAATGGACACAGTTTGACTCCATACATGTTTTTGTGTCCTCAGCAGTGACTTGAAGTACCCCCAAAGATGCTGCGGGAGTGTACATCTATAACTCATAAAGACATTCGTGCCTCCACAAAGGTCTCTACATCAAAGTAAGTGTTGGATATTAAATAGTTTTCATTTAACTCCTAGTAAATGTTTACAATTTAAGTGGAATTCTGTAGGGTGTTTTCTTAACCATTCAATGATTTATACTTCTTTCTTTTGTTTGTTTGTTTGTGTCGAAATAGGAAACATGATGTCCAGGAAGGCAGAGAGAAGGCATATATTAAAAAGCCACCAAATGCTTTCATGATCTTCAGGAAGGAGCAAATGTCCAAAGTCAAAGCTCAGCTGAATATCAGCAAGGTGACGAATCAACACAACTAAAGAAGCCAGATGTGCTTGGAGATGAGTCTTTGCACAGCTGCTAGTTCCCAGCTTTGTGACTGCCCTGCTGCTGCTGCAACATGTGCAACCTGAATGTGGTAATCTGAAATTCATGAAATGCAGCTGGCGCAAGGCAGCAGCACACACCTGATGACAATTAAGCGGCAGCCTATTTAACCTGGCTGCTGACAACATGTGAGCGCCGGAACCTTGTCTACTGTTTTTCAACAGTCGCACATGTCATTGGTCTTGCCAGAGAACTCCCTAGTTCATCTTGTGCACATCCTTTCAGGTTTGCCTTATTATTCCTAGCCTTGTCTGGTGTCTTTATTTGTACTTTATTTTCTGTTTTACTTCTTTCATGAAGTATTTTTCCGTAGCCTCGTCTAGCGATTTTGGTTTTTTGGATATCATATCTCTTAGTAGTTTTTGCATGGTGAGATTTTTGTTTTCCACCATCGCTTTGTTTGGCAATTTTTTGCTACTTCCTAAATAAAGGGAATAACTCTTGATAACACACTATGCGTCTCTGCATCCTTGGGATCCACTCACCTACTCGTTACACTGAAGACCCAAAGCACAATGCTGGGAGTTTGATTTCCTAAATAAAGTGGACCTTGCTTAGAAGATGGCATTTAACTATAACATTATCACATTTGGTCAAACAAACATAAAATATGACTTTCAATTAAGTCATGCCAAGCAATTACTGTTTCATATGTAACACGTAAACGTGTCTTTTAATGACTATTTCATAGAATACATGTAATTTTGTATACAATTGCATAATACTGTTTATATCTATGGCCTGTTACAGTTAATACTCTTAATTAACACTTTTATAATGTTTTCTTTCCTGCCAGTCATCTAAATAAGAGGCAATAGGTAATACAAATATTGTTGCTCTTTACCTATTCCAGTCTTGTTATTGTTTAATTTATGTCAGTTTTAAGATGTGTACTTGAATTAGTTTGAAGTTATTTGTTTTCAAAACAGGTTTAAAGTGTTTTGATTGATTGATTGATTGAGACTTTTATTAGTAGGTTGCACAGTGAAGTACATATTCCGTACAATTGACCACTAAATGGTAACACCCGAATAAGTTTTTCAACTTGTTTAAGTCGGGGTCCACTTAAATTGATTCATGATACAGATATATACTATCATATATACTATCATCATAATACAGTCATCACACAAGATAATCACATTGAATTATTTACATTATTTACATTATTATTATTATTATTTACATTATTTACATTATTTAAGTTGAAATGTTTCAAATATAAATAACTTCTATGACAGAATTTGTATTTATTTATTTTAATCAGCATGTGTAATATTAAAGGCCTACTGAAAGCCACTACTACCGACCACGCAGTCTGAGAGTTTATATATCAATGATGAAATCTTAACATTGCAACACATGCCAATACGGCCGGGTTAACTTATAAAGTGCAATTTTAAATTTCCCACTAAACTTCCGGTTCGAAACGCCTCTGAGGGTTGACGTATGCGCGTGACGTCAATCATTGAAACGGAAGTATTCGGACACCATTGAAGCCAATACGAAATAGCTCTGTTTTCATCTCATTATTCCACAGTATTCTGGACATCTGTGTTGGTGAATCTGTTGCAATTTGTTCATTGCATTATGGAGAAAGAAGCTGAGCAAGCAAAGAAGAAAGTTGTCGGTGTGAAGTGTCTATTTTGCGAGGGAAGTCAGCAACAACACGTACACAGCCGGCGCTTCTTTGTTTACATTCCCGAAAGATGCAGTCAAGATGGAAGAACTCGGACAACAGAGACTCTTACCAGGAGGACTTTGATTTGGATACACAGTTGCGATAACGTGAGTACACAGCTGCGCTTCCAAACATTTGATCGCTTGCTATAACTAGCTCGAGCTAGTAGCTAGGAGCTAGCATTAGAATTAATTTGTGGCATATTAAATATAAGCCTGGTTGTGTTGTGGCTAATAGAGTATATATATGTCTTGTGTTTATTTACTGTTTTAGTCATTCCCAGCTGAATATCAGGTCCCACCCGCGCGCTTCCAAACATTTGATTGCTTGCCCGTACGTGCGTGTCATGTACGTAACTTTGATTAAATATATAAGCTTTATGAACTTTGGGTTAGGTGAACGGTCCTTTGGGCTGAGTGAGTGTGTGTGTTATGCAGGTGTTTGAGTTGTATTGGCGGGTTATATATACGGGATCCCGTCCATATTACCCGCTCGAGCTATAACTAGCTCAAGCTAGTAGCTAGGAGCTAGGAGCTAGCATAACAAACACCTAGGTGTTTTTATGCGGGATTAATTTGTGGCATATTAAATATAAGCCTGGTTGTGTTGTGGCTAATAGAGTATATATATGTCTTGTGTTTATTTACTGTTGTAGTCATTCCCAGCTGAATATCAGGTCCCACCCGCGCGCTTCCAAACATTTGATTGCTTGCCAGTACGTGCGTGTCATGTACGTAACTTTGATTAAATATATAAGCTTTATGAACCTTGGGTTAGGTGAACGGTTGTTTGGGCTGAGTGAGTGTGTGTGTTGTGCAGGTGTTTGAATTGTATTGGCGGGTTATATATACGGGATCCCGTCCATATTACCCGCTCGAGCTATAACTAGCTCGAGCTAGTAGCTAGGAGCTAGCATAACAAACACCTAGGTGTTTTTATGCGGGATTAATTGGTGGCATATTAAATATAAGCCTGGTTGTGTTGTGGCTAATAGAGTATATATATGTCTTGTGTTCATTTACTGTTGTAGTCATTTCCAGCTGAATATCAGGTCACCCCCGGCTCTCACAGCATCTTCCACTCCCCACTAGTCCTTCACTTGCACTTTCCTCATTTAAAAATATTTCATCCTCGCTCAAATTAATGGGGAAATCGTCGCTTTCTCGGTCCGAATCTCTCTCACTTCATGCGGCCATCATTGTAAACAATAGGGAACTTTGCGTATATGTTCAATTGACTACGTCACGCTACTTCCGGTAGGGGCAAGCCTTTTTTTTATCAGATACCAAAAGTTGCGATCTTTATCGTCGTTGTTCTATACTAAATCCTTTCAGCAAAAATATGGCAATATCGCGAAATGATCAAGTATGACACATAGAATAGATCTGCTATCCCCGTTTAAATAAAAAAAATTCATTTCAGTAGGCCTTTAGGAGGGTTTTTGGAAAATGTTTTTCTCCAATAGGATTCCCTGGTGGTCCTAAAAAGCTTGAGAGACCTGTTGGTCAACTCTACTAAATCACTTTATATTTTCTACTAAGTGTAACATTTTATTTTTGTACTATTATCTTTTCGGAGCGTGTAGTTGATTTTAGTCTTCACTCTGTACGTGACGCCATTTTGGACAGAATACTTAGTTTTCATTACACTTGTGTGACCCTTAACTGCTCATTAATGTGGATATCACTGCTTCTATATCGAGTTTCCGACGTCCTGGAGGCCAATATGAACCCAAGAGATTTAGAGGTAAGTTTAAGTTTCTAACTTAAAAGCAAATTAGTTCGATGAATCATGTTTACTTTTGCTAACATGAGCAACTAATGCTAGCGCGCTAGCTAGGTCTGTGTAACTTGCTATCAACAAATACTTTATATTACTTTTAAATACATCGACGTTTACTTTTAAATACATCGACAAAATAAAGCGTCTTATCTTTTTTTTTTTAAATCGAAAAATGCATAGTAACTGTAAATGTATCATTTTTTGGAGAGTTATTGTTACAAGAGATCAATCTGTTGAGCACAGAAACAATAAAATTAAATTTTTTATGAACCATAATGTGTTCCAGTGTGTCCTAAGATGCAACAACAGATGATAACTACAAGAGGCAATTGCGTGTGAATGCTCCAATGCTGAAGTTGAACTGAAATGTTGACAGAATGTAGTATGAATGTAAGAATAGTTTGAATGTTGGAATGGTTTGAATGTTGAAGAGCTGACTCTGAACTGAAATGCTAATGGAATGTAGGGTGAATGTAGAAATGGTTTAAATGTTGAAACGGTGTGGCGCAGTTGGGAGAGTGGCCATGCCAGCAAACTGAGGGTTCCTGGTTCGATCCCCACCTTCTACCAATCTTGTCACGTCTGTTGTGTCCTTGAGCAAGACACTTAACCCTTGCTCCTGATGGGTCGTGGTTAGGGCCTTGCATGGTAGATCCCACCATCAGTGTGTGAATGTGCGTGTGAATGGGTGAATGTGAAAAGCGCTTTGAGTACCTTGAAGGTAGAAAAGCGCTATACAAGTATAACCAGTTTACATTTACGTTTTAAATGCTGTAATGGTTTGAATGTTGCAATGGTTTGAATGTTGAAGAGTTTGAATTTCCAGGGAAACCGGAATTTGGTTTGGAACCTCGGAAAGTGTTAGTTTGAATGAGTGGATATTTTACCATGAATTGATTAACGTGGACCCCGACTTAAACAAGTTGAAAAACGTATTTGTGTGTTACCATTTAGTGGTCAATTGTACGGAATATGTACTGTACTGCCTGCGATGAGGTGGTGACTTGTCCAGGGTGTACCCCGCCTTACGCCCGATTGTAGCTGAGATAGGCTCCAGCAACCCCCCGCGACCCCAAAAGGGACAAGCGGTTGAAAATGGATGGATGGATTGATGTACTGTACTGTGCAAGCTACTAATACAAGTTTCAATCAATAAATCAATCAAAGTGGAATGTGTTAATGTTGGAATGAGTTGAATAGGTTGAAAAATGTCCCTTCATTTTAATGGGAACTTCCTTGAAATTTTGGGAAAAGCGGGATTTTTTGAAAATGATTAGGAGCATGAATGTCCTGAATGAGCTGAATTGGTTGGTGTTAGAATTGTTTAACTCAGGCAAGAAATGTTCAAGTAGTAAATGTATTAGGGAATTTCGGGAAAATGGGGAATTTGTTTGAACTTGGAAAAATGGTAGTTTGAATTTCCCGAATGGTGGAATGGGTTGAACAATGTGGGAATTGTGGAAGTTAGAAAAATGGCCAATTCATTTTGGATGGGGAAGATAAAAAAAAAAGGAATTATGGGAAATCCGGGAATTTTTTTTAGAATTGTTGAAGTAGAGCACACAATTCCTGAACAGGCTGAATATTTTGAAGTTGGAACGGTTTGAATCAGATGAAAAATGTGGGAATTGTGGAACTTTGAAGAATGTCCCATTGATTTCAATGGGCATTTCAGAAAAAATTGTGAATTTTGGGAAAGCAGGAATTTTTGGGAAAATGATAAACAATTTGAATGAGTTGAAATGGTTGGTGTTGAAATTTTTTAAATCAGTGTAGAAATGTTGAAGTACTAACATGTTGAATTGAGAAACGGTATTACGGAATTCCTGGAATTTCGGGAAAATGGAGAATTTTTCCAGTTCAAAAAACAACTTAATTTTTTGTCCTGATTAAGAGGAATGTTTTGACGGTGGAACGGTTGAAATGCGTTAACATGTGGAAGGAGTAGTCGCCAGAAAAAAGGGTGGAAATAGGGTTTTTTTGAAAACCAGGAATTCTGGAAAATCCTGGACTTTTTTTTAACTTGGAAAAAGGGAAGTTTGAATTTCCAGAATGGTTGAATGGTTTGAATAGGTTTAAAAATGTGGAAATGGTGGAAGTTTGAAAAATGTCCAATTTTTAATTTTGAATGGGAAAAATGTCCCGGAAAACCTGGAATTTTGGGAAATCAGGGAATTTTTGGAATTTGTCAAGGAAAAGCCCGCGATTCCCGAATAGGCTGAACAGTTTGAAGTTGGAACGGTTTAAATCGGGTGAAAAATGTGGAAGGTAGAACGCGCCAAAATCTGGAGAATAATAATAATAAATACATAAATTTTGGTGTAGAAATTTTTTTCACACAATTATAAACAAAAGACAGTAACAGTCGTTAGGCAGTGTGTCGAGTAGCTAAGGTAACGGAACACTCGGCACAAACAATGGGATTGTTACGACTAATAATCAATAACAAGAGAAACATGTTACAGCTTATTTTCAAGGTGTTGAAATGACTGGAATCATAAATAACTTTGCAGTTATACAGAACACACCACAGCTAATACTCTTGGTCTTTGCTCGCTATAAACAATAGCGCGGGCAATCACTGCGCAGGCTCGCAGATGTAGCTGCCCACGCCGCCCGTGTTGATGCCATTGGGCCCGAAGAGCACGGCGTAGCACAGCTTGTGGCAGTACGGCTGGCAGTCATGCTGTGCATGGCTGCCAGCGGACAAAGTCTTGTTGCACCTCTCACAGCGCAGGCAGGGTGATGCCAGTCTTTGCCCAGTGATGTTACCTTCTTGGCAAAGTACACTTTCTTGTTACATCTGGCACACAGGTTTGCCTCGCCGGAGAAGGTGGTGATGCTGCTAGTTTTAGAGAGAGGCTTGCCTGAAAACGTCTTCTTCTCCTCCGCTCTGGAGGACGAGGAGTTGGGCTGTTGTTGGCGGGGTGTCGTACACCTAGTACAATGTTAACAATGTTAACAGAAAATGATATAGGTTACCTGGGTGACCAGTTAACTTACTCCAGTTGCATGCAACCATCTTACCTGGACATGAACCCACTAGGTCAGGGGTGGGCAATTAATTTTTACCGGGGGCAGCATGAGCAACCCGAGCACTGCTGGAGGGCCACATCGACAATATTTCAATTAAATTTTGCTCAATATTATTTTTGATATATACCGTAAGATAAATAATAATAATAATAATTAATAATAATAGTAATACTTCAACATAGTGTGTGTAACAGCATTCCATGACTAATATAAATAAATTAACATTAATAATAAATGACAGTAAAATAAGCACACGTATGACTGAGGAGTCATAGTGTAACTTTGTGTGGTGTTTGAGTTGTCCGACTTTTTGTGTGGCCATAAACGCACCAGTGGTTTAGTGCTATGCGTGTTGGTGACCGATGACAAGTTGGTTTTGGCCTGGTTTGTACGGCAGAAAATGACTACTTTTTCGAGATAGAATTGTTTTACTCATGTTTTTGGTGTGGTTATGTCCGAATATAAACAGTTTTGCTCAATAAAGTGATCGATATAATTTCTGTCCTCGAAGCATCTCGATAGACGTTACAATAATTGAACGGTGTTCAATTGAACGGTGTTGACGAACACCGTTAGGGCCGCTTGTTGTCACTGTCACTCAAAGTTGCATTGCAAAATTACATAGAATAAATATGTTTATTTTGTTTAGAATTCAGATGGGATTTGATTTGGTGCGCGGCATATATTTGCTGCGCGCAGCAGACGCTTGAGCAGTGCGCAATTGCGCAGGCACGCACCTTTAGAGGGAACGTTGCTTTGCAGTCCATGTCTTGTTGAAAACACGCCATTCTTCATCAACTTTTCTCTTTTTAGTGTCTCGGGTGTAAACCGTGCATCACTTGTCGCTGCATGTGCACCTTCACTCGCAGGTTACACACGGACACACGCCCATAAATAATACTTTTCAAAATAAAAGCAGCACAGTTGTATTGCGCGCACGACATAGATGTTTTTTCAACTTTATTTTGTAATTAATGATTGCAGCTGTTCACATTCACTCACAATCATGCACACGCATACGTCCACACGGAAGTAATACAAATAACGATTTTCAAAACAAAAGCAGCGCCGTTGTATTGCACACTCGACAAAGATACTTTTTAAAATTTATTTTGTAATTTATAATAGGCCTCACGCGGGCCGGACAGGGACTCACAAAGGGCCGGATGCGGCCCGCGGGCCGCAGAATGCCCAGGTCTGCACTTGGTGATGTTACCAAGCAAGTAAGATTTGGAAAACCAAACATTCAATTAAAAAATAAAACTATTTGATGGACTATATCAAATTCCTCCTCCTTCTCCACAGTAAATGAACCATCAGTACCCGGTCTCTGAGTGGCCTGTCCATCACCTGCATGCTCCCACACCATGGTAAGAACTTTACCACACACACACACTCACTCACTTTACACTCGGTAGTTAAGTGAACAGAGGATTTAATTGGAGTGTTCATTAAGAAGTACAAAATATATCAGCTTTTAGTATGTATTACTTACATTAAGCAAATTGGTCTAGCATAGCAAGTGTCTGATAATAAAAAATAGATTGTTAAGCAAGTTTCATGGTGGAAAATCAAGTTCACTAAGATCCGTAAACCCACAAAATCGACCAGAAGTTCTCAGGTTGGATGACAATGTTTTTATTTGGCGTCTTTTTTGTGATCAAGTACGTCTCACCAATGGACACAGTTTGACTCCATACAAGTTTTTGTGTTCTCATCAGTGTCTTGAAGTACTCCCAAAGATGCTGCCGGAGTGTGCAACTATAACTCATAAAGACATTCCTTCCTCCGCAAAGGTCTCCACATCAAAGTAAGTGTTGGGTATTTTATAGTTTTCATTTCACTTTTAGTAGATGTTTACAATTTGGGTGGATGTTTGGAGGTTTTTTTTTTTTTACCATTGAATGATTTATACTTATTTATTTTGTTTGTTTGTTTTAGTAGAAAGAAGAAACGTGACATCCTGGAGGGTGGAGAGAAGCCCTATATTAAAAAGCCACCAAATGCCTTCATGATCTTCAGAAAGAGCAAATGTCAAAGGTCAAAGCTCAGCTGAATATCAGTAACAACGCTGATGCCAATAAAGTCCTGGGTCACATGGTTTATATATTCACACTATGAACGTGTATGTATATGTGTACACCAAGTAAACTGCTGTATTTTTTCATATACAGTGGTTTCTAGAGGTGTTTGTTTACTTAAGTACCAGGCATTAATTTCAAGAGCAGTCAACCTTTATTTGTACAAATGCTTGTGGAACTAAACTATCTGTTGTATGTTGAGTGGTGAGTAGAGAATTGTTACTTTCTTGTTATGATAGGAATGTAATGTGTATTTTCCTCACATTAGCAGTAGTTTGTATCAGTGTGGCCTTGGTTATTTAAAGGCCTACTGAAACCCACTACTACCGACCACGCAGTCTGATAGTTTATATATCAATGATGAAATCTTAACATTATAACACATGCCAATACGGCCGGGTTAACTTATAAAGTGACATTTTAAATTTGCCGCTAAACTTCCGGTTCGAAACGCCTCTGAGGATGACGTATGCGTGTGACGTAGCCCGACGAACACGGGTATGCCTTCCACATTGAAGCCGATATGAAAAAGCTCTGTTTTCATTTCATAATTCCACAGTATTCTGGACATCTGTGTTCGTGAATCTGTTTCAATCATGTTCATTGCATTATGGAGAAGGAAGCCAAGCAAGCAAAGAAGAAAGTTGTCGGTGCGAAATGGACGTATTTTTCGAACGTAGTCAGCCACAACAGTACACAGCCGGCGCTTCTTTGTTTACATTCCCGAAAGATGCAGTCAAGATGGAAGAACTCGGATAACAGAGACTCTAACCAGGAGGACTTTTGATTTGGATACACAGACGCCTGTAGGGAACTGGGACAACACAGACTCTTACCAGGATTACTTTGATTTGGATGACAAAGACGCAGACGTGCTACTGTGAGTATGCAGCTTTGGCTTTTTTTTGCGTATGTACGTAACTTTTTTAAAATATATAAGCTTTATGAACCTTGGGTTAGGTGAACGGTCTTTTGGGCTGAGTGATTGTGTGTGTTGATCATGTGTTTGAATTGTATTGGCGTGTTCTATGGAGCTAGGAGCTAGCAGAGGAGCTAGGAGCTAGCATAACAAACACGCAGGTGTTATTATGCAGGATTAATTTGTGGCATATTAAATATAAGCCTGGTTGTGTTGTGGCTAATAGAGTATATATATGTCTTGTGTTTATTTACTGTTGTAGTCATTCCCAGCTGAATATCAGGTACCGTGAGTATGCAGCCTTGGCTGCTAAACATTCGATAACTTGACCGTATGTGCGCGTCACGTACGTAACTTTTTAAAAATATATAAGCTTTATGAACCTTGGGTTAGGTAAACGGTCTTTTGGGCTGAGTGATTGTGTGTGTTGATCAGGTGTTTGTATTGTATTGGCGTGTTCTATGGAGCTAGGAGCTAGCAGAGGAGCTAGGAGCTAGCATAACAAACACGCAGGTGTTTTTATGCAGGATTAATTTGTGGCATATTAAATATAAGCCTGGTTGTGTTGTGGCTAATAGAGTATATATATGTCTTGTGTTTATTTACTGTTGTAGTCATTCCCAGCTGAATATCAGGTCACCCCCGGCTCTCACAGCATCTTCCCTATCTGAATAGCTTCAACTCCCCACTAGTCCTTCACTTGCACTTTACTCATCCACAAATCTTTCATCCTCGCTCAAATTAATGGGGAAATTGTCGCTTTCTCGGTCCGAATCTCTCTCACTTCATGCGGCCATCATTGTAAACAATAGGGAACTTTGCGTATATGTTCAACTGACTACGTCACGCTACTTCCGGTAGGGGCAAGCCTTTTTTTTATCAGATACCAAAAGTTGCAATCTTTATCGTCGTTGTTCTATACTAAATCCTTTCAGCAAAAATATGGCAATATCGCGAAATGATCAAGTATGACACATAGAATAGATCTGCTATCCCCGTTTAAATAAAAAAAATTCATTTCAGTAGGCCTTTAATAATATAGTAAAATTGGAGGCAGGACTAATTTCACTGGCTTGCCAGTCATAAAGCAGAAAATAGTTATTTCTCTGTCAAAGTTCCCTCTATTGAAGTTTGCACTTGCTGCTCGGCCGTAAGAACATGCTCATGTTGTTCTCTCTTTGATTGAATTCACTGGCAAGTTATGCCAGTATGTTGTCACAGCAGCCTTATATTTATTCAAGGTGAAAAAGGTTGACTGTGTTGTGTAACAAAATAATTTATGTGTCCACAGTGGAGGTCGCTCTCAGCGTCGCAGCAGGAAAATTATTATCAGCTTGCCGACGTAAAGAACAGAATCCACCAGGAGTTGTACCAAAATGATCCTAAATATACCCCCATTATTTATTATTTACTTATCTATCTTATTATTTATTATTTACTTTTCTATCTATCTATCTATCTATCTATCTATCTATCTATCTATCTATCTATCTATCTATCTATCTATCTATCTATCTATCTATCTATCTATCTATCTATCTATCTGACAACTATGTAAGTCCAACATAGTCATGTTCATCAGTGAACATTCATCTATCAGTTCATGTGAAGTCTTCCTTGTATTAATGTGTGTGTATGTCTTTGTGTGTGTGTGCCTGTTACAAGGCAAAAGAAAGCAGAAGCAGAGAGCAACAGTCTTAACAAGTATGTACCATCAATGTGTTTGTCACTGTGTGACAGAATAAATACGCAGACCTTCCAACATGAATATGCTTTGCTGCTCCCTACTAGGTATGCATTTTTACATTCAGGAATGCTTTTTCCTCCAATTTGGGCTCAACATTTTACTGTTGTAATGTATTGACTAGGACCAGCTACATAAATGCTCCCCTTCACTCTTAAATTACCATCATTAGCTTGGAACAAAAAAGCTAACAAGTAGTCGATGAGGATGGAGTTTGCTCTCAAACGTCACGTCACGCACTCAACGCTGACAAAGAGCCATAAATGCAGAGGTGTTCAATGTGCGGTACAGGAGCCATTTGCGGGCTGTAGCTCGTTCTTTATTGGTTCACAGCAAATTGTAGAAAAAAAATGTAACTGCAAAGCTTTGAAAAATAAAGCTAAAGTCTGAGACAAACCTCATATTTTGTTAGATCTTCTGGGGTAAGACATCCAACCGAATGCCTACAATATTTTTAACCTTCATTAATGCATAAAGACATTAATCACAGCTGGGATCTCCCCTTAGCCCCACTTAGATATAAACACTTTAAATGTTATTGTGTAGGTATTTGTTATCTTGTGAGATAAGATAAGATAAAATACAAATTTGTTGAGGAAGTTACTGTGTACCACATTATTGTTTACATGACAAATATCCTGTCATGTTTTTATGTTATTTAAATTAATAACAAAAGTGTGCATGCCAGGATTAGACTAAAATAATTACTTATCTCACCTTTTCTTGTGGTCCCGCAAACCAAGTAGTAGTGATTTGTTTGTCATCTGGGTTTAATGGTAATCCAATTTTGCGTGACCCAGTTTGACTAAATAGTCCCATGTAAAATGTTGTGGACAAATAAAAACGTAAATATTTTTATTTTGTCGACGTGAATGTGAGTGAATGTTGTTTATCTGTGGTGGCGACTTGTCCAGGGTGTACCCCGCCTTCCGCCCGATTGTAGCTGAGATAGGCTCCAGCGCCCCCCGCAACACCGAAGGGAATAAGCGGTAGAAAATGGAGGGATGGATGGACATCAGAACAGGTGGGAGAGCCTGAGAGGAGAAGGAATGACACGGGAGGCTTCAGCCAACAGTCTCGGCACAGCAGAGACAGGAGGAGATATGCGGACATCATATATTATAATTCCTACAAAGGTACGTTTGTCAATCTGTGATGTTACAAATGGTCCACTATTAACTGAATACTGCAAAACAACATTCAGAGTTATCCAATCACTGTAAATGTATCGTTAATGACTGCTGGTTAGGAGATGATGACGTAAATCCGTAACTGCATAAACTTGACCGTTACTCAAAGTGATAATTACGAGGGCTGAAAAAATGTGCAATCATTATCAAGCGATGACAAAGCCTGTAACCATGGCAACCATTGAACAGTTACAAAGACATCTTTGAAAACATGTGACATGTATACAAGACACCACCCACCAAAAATATGTTATTTTAGTCAACAATTTGGTTTTCAGAGCGACTGAAGTGAAAAGCTGCCTAAGTGAGCTAACTAAACATTTAGTTATTACAACTGGTGAGTATTTCAATGATGCTGTTTGTTTTGAGTTGACTCAACACAACTAATCAAAGTGGATGATGTGAGTACTGTGATGTCATATTAACTGTGATTCAAGTTGTAGATACTATAGTTATTGTAGATTCTGAAATGATGTACATTACAGTGAGGTCAATTATTTGTCCTGCTTATTTTGTAAGTTTACTCCCTTATAAAGACACGGACACTACAGTTTTACCAAAAGGGAAAGAATACTAACAAAAATCTGAAGAAAACATTACAGGTTGTAAATTAAGTTGTATTTAATTGCTTGAAATAATATGTCAAATCAAAAAGAGAACCCTGAATGAAACAGGGGTGAGCCTGGTTAATGACGTCAATGGAGTTAGGACCACAGCAGAAAACCATTAGGGTCCCGCTTCTCAACAAGACACACAATGAAGTCCTGGGAAAACGTTATGTGCTCAGATGAGACAAGATTTACCTGACTCAACGTGTTTGTGGGCAATGAAATGCTGACTGACCCAATTTGTACAAATTTGTGTGCTCCCAAAATATCCATCTTTACACCAGCATGGAGCCGATGCCAAGTGAGGCTTCCGTGGAGGAGATGAAGTGGTACGAGCTCCTAATGCCGCTCTACGAGCCTGGAGATGAGATGGGCTATCTGGGAGACCGTCAACCTCATCCACCACAACCCACACCTATCGACCCCGAGGACCCGCCACTGTCCACTTTGTTGACAGGAAGTGAGGAGCACGGCCACTCGGATGACTTCTACAACCAGGGAAACACTGTGGAGCAGTCTGACATGTCGTACCAAGTATGAACAAGAATCTTGTTGTTGGCCAAAAATGGAGACCACCTGACTCAATTGTGTTTGTATGAGTGCTGCTACTTTTTGTGTTCCAGCAGTGCCTTGAAGAACCTCCGATGACCCTGCCAGAGTGTACAACATGGCCTTTTGTTGAAATGCAGCTAAATGATCATCCTTCTCCCCCAACAAAGGTCTACACATCAAAGTATGTTTAAAAAAAAGCACAAATGTGAACCGTATTATTGACCGTTTACATCAGGGGTGTCCAAAGTGCCATTTGCGGTCCGCAGCTAATTTTTTAAAGGCCCATGGCACATTATTAAAATACTAGTAAAAGGAACAAATAAAACAATATTAAAGTGCAATTAAAAATTTTGCGAGGAAAATTTTGCAATGTTGACTCTGATACAATGCTGCCATGCAGGCTGTTTTTAAATAATAATAAACCAAAATCCAATGTTTTTGTGAATGTTTGACATATTCAAAGCTCCAATTACTTAACATTAAACATTGCACTTTGAATTATGTTTTGGGGGAAATATTGTATATTTTGTGTGTTTGCCTTTTATAAAAAAGAAAGTTTTCTCTAACAAAAAGGGCATAAAACAAACAAATGGAAACAATAATAATAAAAACTTATAATAGACAGATTTAGATTTGGACTCAAGTGTCAAAAGTAAAAAGACTAACACGGACGGCGTGGCAAAGTTGGTAGAGTGGCCGTGCCAGCAATCGGATGGTTGCTGGTTACTGGGGTTCAATCCCCACCTTCTACCATCCTAGTCACGTCCGTTGTGTCCTTGGGCAAGACACTTCACCCTTGCTCCTGATGGGTGCTGATAGCGCCTTGCATGGCAGCTCCCTCCATCAGTGTGTGAATGTGTGTGTGAATGGGTGAATGTGGAAATACTGTCAAAGCGCTTTGAGTACCTTGAAGGTAGAAAAGCGCTATACAAGTATAACCCATTTATCATTATTTATTTAACAAATGTGTGACCATTTTAACGCTTTTATGAGTTGGGCCCTTTTGGATCCTCAAGAATTGTATTTATTTTTTTAAACTGTCATTGTTCAAAAAGTAATAATCAATTAAAATCAATAGTGTTATGAATTATTGACCTGTTCAAGGATCTTAATACTTCATAAAAATAATGCACTTTGAATTTTTTTTTTAGATAATTTGTATTTTTGCCATTCAAAAATGTATTTTCTTTTACAAAAAGGGCATAAAACAGAAAAAAAAATGTTTTCTTTATATCAAGAAAGCAACCTGGAGTTGATCCAGAGATATTGGCGTTAAAAATAATAAAAATATTAATATATGACTTTTTTGTAAAATGTTTATGACTTTAACCCTTTCAGGTCCCCGGGACCAAGGAGAGCACTAAAGATTGAAAAAAAATCTATATATTGTATTGGTTTTGAGAAAAAAATATATAAAAATGGCCCCTGCACGCTTTCTCTAACAAAAAGGGCATAAAACAAACAAATGGAAACAATAATAATAAAAGCTTATAATAGACAGATTTAGATTTGGACTCAAGTGTCAAAAGTAAAAAGACTAACACGGACGGCGTGGCAAAGTTGGTAGAGTGGCCGTGCCAGCAATCGGATGGTTGCTGGTTACTGGGGTTCAATCCCCACCTTCTACCATCCTAGTCACGTCCGTTGTGTCCTTGGGCAAGACACTTCACCCTTGCTCCTGATGGGTGCTGATAGCGCCTTGCATGGCAGCTCCCTCCATCAGTGTGTGAATGTGTGTGTGAATGGGTGAATGTGGAAATACTGTCAAAGCGCTTTGAGTACCTTGAAGGTAGAAAAGCGCTATACAAGTATAACCCATTTATCATTATTTATTTAACAAATGTGTGACCATTTTAACGCTTTTATGAGTTGGGCCCTTTTGGATCCTCAAGAATTGTATTTATTTTTTTAAACTGTCATTGTTCAAAAAGTAATAATCAATTAAAATCAATAGTGTTATGAATTATTGACCTGTTCAAGGATCTTAATACTTCATAAAAATAATGCACTTTGAATTTTTTTTTTAGATAATTTGTATTTTTGCCATTCAAAAATGTATTTTCTTTTACAAAAAGGGCATAAAACAGAAAAAAAAATGTTTTCTTTATATCAAGAAAGCAACCTGGAGTTGATCCAGAGATATTGGCGTTAAAAATAATAAAAATATTAATATACGACTTTTTTGTAAAATGTTTATGACTTTAACCCTTTCAGGTCCCCGGGACCAAGGAGAGCACTAAAGATTGAAAAAAAATCTATATATTGTATTGGTTTTGAGAAAAAAATATATAAAAATGGCCCCTGCACGCTTTAATTTTTCAGTTTGCAGCCCTCAGTGAAAAAAGGTTGGACACTAGGTTTTATATTTTAACTGAATGTCTGAAAGATCTTTTCTTCATTTGTACTTAAACGTTTTTTTCCTTGTTTTAGTCGAAGGAGGAAACGCGACGTTCAGGAGGACGGTAGCAAGGCCTACATTAAAAAGCCCCCAAATGCCTTCATGATCTTCAGGCAAGAGCAGAGGCTAAAGGTCATGGCTCAGTTTGATATCCGTGACAGCGCTGTGGCCAATAAGGTCCTGGGTCACATGGTGAGTGTTTACATTGTGAGAAATGTATACTGTTGATCAATACACATTTTAGGACAATTGGTAGTTTCATAAATATAACGTTTGTTACTAACTTATTACCAGAAGAGAAGCAGCCGTATGGAGCTAAATTAGGGTCAAACGTTCCATCATGTTGCCACACCCCTCAGTTGATGGCACACGCCCCAAGCAAAATTTGGGCGAAAAGTCTGAATCTGAAAAAAAGATCAGAAATCAGAATCAGATTTATGGGCCAAATTTGTTTAAAGGAGCCATAAGTAGTAATCTGGCCAGAAATGGTACTGCAATCACGGTAAAAAATTCTGTAGTCCCCTCCCACTCTCCATGACTGAGGTTGCCAGATACGCACCCAAATCCGAATCCTACTCCAAGGTACTTCAAATGGCAATCGACGAGTCCTATGCTGTAGGTTTCTCTTGTTTATGCTTCTTGCAAGATTGTTTACTAAGTAATTATGTCACATTTTACTGATGTCGATTAGCCAAATGTGTTTGTAAAGTTACGCAGAAATATTTTAGTCGGGACAGATTTTTGGTGTTACCCTGCTAAAATGTCCAGTTTGACCGGACGGACCACCATCGAAATGTATTATAATGATATGTGATATATATATTGCATAGGCCTACTTTGATGGCAAGCCAAGGCCAACACTAAAATTATCGCCACATTTCTTTCAGGATAACTCCATGTTGCATCCAAACTGAAGCACTGTATTCTCTTCCATGTACGCACATCCCCACCTTTTAGTGCAGAGTGCAATTCTATGAGCTAACCCACGTTACACATAAACCACGTTATAGCCTACTACCATGTCAATACACAAAGTAGAAAATCATTACATGTAATGCATTATATTGTGCCAAGCAAATACCACCCCATCTGTGTTTGATGCACATACAGTACCAGAAACCGCAATTAGCCGTGCTAATGTTGGACCCCATTTCCTCAGCATATCAGCATATTGAGAACGAAATAGGCACTGACACTACCCATATCCACATAGGTTTTATTTGTCGAAAATATATTTTGCCCTGTCAGTTGGATGACACATCGACATACAGGCTAACAGGCATATATTTCCCCATTATCCTATATGTCGATGTGTCGATGCCGGGCTAGCGTGCTAAGCATTCGTTGCATGAACATACGAGCTTTGTTAGACAAGATCATAAACCGTATTGGACAATATGGATTACATGCGAAATGTCAATTTCCATTTATTACAAGTAATAAGAAAACGTAAATGCCTTACTTACCTATCAAGGAGGAAATTAGCAAGTTTGGCGTCTGATGAAAAAATATTTTCCGCCTTCAATTGTCTCCATCTTTCAAAGGCATCCCCGATACAAATCCTTGTTTTCTTCCTGGCTTTGTGATGAATAAGTTGAGGATCGTAACGAGGCCTTTTAGATTTACTAAGGTCTGACATGTTTAGTAATTTTACCAGTGGCAGTAGCTTGATGAAGAGGGCGGTGTGTAACTGGCAACCTGGATGTGACACACTCACAGACTTTCTAATTGGTCAAACGGTGGAGTTATAGAGGTATTCGAAAATAACATGATTTATTAATGCATTTTGACATATCAGGGCCATTTAATGATGTCTTGACATGAAATGTCTAAATATGGCACCTTTAACACACACAGAATTTGACTTGGTAGATTTAGCTCTCTTTGTTCAATACAAAAAACAAAAAAATATGCAACAACTCCACTGTGGCAGCCAGTAAAAATCTGAAACAAGAAAAAACCCTGTAAAAAATAAGTTTTGAATCTAAAAAAACAAATATTTGAAACTGTAAAAAAAATTTAATTGTAAAAACAAAAAGATTTGAATAAAAAAATATATATCTGAAACCGGAAAAAAAATTGTAAACTGTAAAAGAAAGTGCTGAAACAGAAAACAATGTGTAATTGTAAAAAAAATAAGATTTGAATTAAAAAAAAAAGAAAATCTGAAACAGGAAAAAAAGAAACTGATCAAATTAGATTTGCTCAAATATCAATGTATGAAAGTGAAAATGAAAAATAAAAAATGTATTTAAAATAATTACCAAAGTGGTACATAATTATATTCAGCCTAAAAAATGTGTGCGCTTATTTGTATTTTTAATACACTGATGTATTTTTAAAACTTTATTTTTCCTGTTTCAAAATTATTTTTTTTAGGTACAAAACTTTGGACCAAAATTAGCTCCATCAGCAGCAGCCAAGGAAAAGGAAAAAATAAGTGTCAGTGTAGAAGCTATTTATGTTGCTGTGCTGCTGCTACTGTGTTACACTAATACAGAGTTTTTGCAGCGCATTCTCAGACACAGTGGAAATAGTAACAGTAGTCACAACTTCATACAGCAGACATTTTTTGACTGCAGACTTCACACTGCGACTTTTGATCAATAATAATTGTGTGAATACTCCAAAGCCTTTACACACATGGTTTTCTACACCAAAATTAATCTATTTATTGTTATTATTATTGTTTGAATGCTCCAAAGCACTTGGAAGTTTTTCACCATTTTCCCCAAAATTCCCGCGTTTCCCGAAATTCCCAAATTTTGGGGAAAATCCAATTGTACTGTCTTATGGTTTTAATGTTGACAATGTTGTTGTTGGTGATGCTGTGTTTTCCGATCACAGTCCTGTCATGTTCAATTTAAGTTTGGACCCTGATGTAAAACCGCCTGCCGTGCGTCATGGCCGTGTTATTAGGTCTGACACTGCAGCCGCCGTTTCTCCTTTGTTCACTGTGTCCATGCAGAGTATATCACACTCTGCAGACACTGAACAATTGATGTGCTCTTTTATTTCCACATGTTCTGAGATTCTGGACAGTATAGCGCCCCTCAGAGCTATACTGTACGTCCAAAGTCAAAACAGGAGCCTTGGCTCAATGACACCACGCGCAAAGCTCGGCGTCAGTGGCGGAGGGCGGAGCGTAAGTGGAAAGGGGATCACTTGGAGGTTTCTTAAAAGAAAGTGTGGTTAAAGCTGAGAAAACAAAATATCTGTCAGACTTCATTTCATATAGTGTCAGTAAGCCACGTGTTCTTTTTAAATCTATTAGTTCTGTTCTTAATCCGAATCCAGCCACTTCACTGGAGATGACAAGTGAAACTTGTGAAAATAGTTTAAAAAAAACAGGTCTCGATCCTACAAGTTTCTCAAATTATCGGCTCATTTCTAAATTACCTTTTGTGTCAAACATTTTGGAGAAATGTGTTCTTGCGCAACTGCAGCCTTTTTTATATGAAAATAGCACTTTAGATTTCAGTCTGGATACAAAGCTTTGCACAGTACTGAATCTGCACTTTTAAAGGTTTTTAATTACTTGCTTTTAATGTCTGATTCTGGCAGCTCTGCCATTTTAGTGCTTTTAGATATTACAGCTGCCTTTGACACAGTCGACCACACAATTCTTTTAGACCGCCTGAGAGACTGTGTGGGTGTCAGGGCGACTGCATTAGAGTGGTTCAGATCTTACCTGCCAGAGAGGTCCTTCTCTGTCAGGCTGGGGAACGCCACCTCTTCTTCTGCTACGCTTTACTGTGGTGTCCCCCAGGGATCTATTCTTGGCCCCATCCTGTTTGCTCTTTATCTCCTCCCTCTTGGAGAGATTTTTAAGAGGCATGGAGTGTCTTATCACTTTTATGCAGACGTCTGCCAAATTTATATGCCGATTTCAAAAGGCCACGGCCCCCTGACACCCCTTCTCAACTGTCTATGTGACGTCAAGGCTTGGTTAGCCCAGAATTTTTTAATAATGAATGAGGGAAAAATGGTAATTTTAGTTTTTGGTCCGGCCCTCACTGACTTGGGACCATTGCAAAATTATGTGCGTCCCAAGGTCACCAGCCTTGGCGTCACTATAGACCGTGATTTTAAACTTGACAAACAAGTCAATGGCGTTTTAAAATCGTGTTTTTATCATCTTCGTCTTTTAGCAAAGGTAAAACCGTTTTTATCTTTTAACCTTTTTGAACAAGTCGTGCATGCTTTTATTTCAAGTCGCCTGGACTACTGCAATGCACTTTATGCTGGCATTAGCCAAAAAGCTCTCTCCCGGTTGCAGTTAGTCCAGAACGCGGCAGCACGACTTTTAACAGGGGCCAGGAAACGCGAGCATATAACCCCAATTCTTGAGACTTTGCACTGGCTCCCTGTTCATTTTAGAATTGATTTTAAAACCTTGCTGTTTGCTCTTATAGCTTTGCATGGACTGGCACCTCAGTATATCTCGGACCTCATCCAAATTTACAATCCTGCGTGCGCTCTGAGGTCCGAGAGCCAGCTCCAGCTCGTGGTGCCCAAGACCAGACTTAAAACCAGGGGAGATAGGGCCTTCTCTGTGGTCGGCCCAAAGCTCTGGAACACTCTGCCCCTCCATGTTCGAACTGCTCCCACAGTGCAGTGTTTTAAGTCTCGTCTTAAGACCCACTTTTATTCTCTGGCTTTTAACACTATGTGAGTTGTGTGGTCCTCTGTGTTTATAAATTTTAATTTTAATTTATTGTTTTAATTGGTTTTACCCTTTAAAATAGTTTTTTAATCATATTTATTTCTATATTGTTTTTATATTTATTTATTTTTTGTTTTTATTCAGTCATTGGTGGAGCCAAGGGTAATATATGAATATTGTTTTTTAATATTGTTGTGCAGCACTTTGAAAACATTTTTGTTGTTTAAATGTGCTATACAAATAAAGTGGATTGGATTGGATTGAAATCTCGTTTTCAGTGAGGGTTGTACTCCGCCAAGGCTGCCCTTTGTCACCGATTCTGTTAATAACTTTTATGGACAGAATATCTAGGCGCAGTCAGGGCGTTGAGGGGATCCGGTTTGGTGGCGGCAGGATTAGGTCTCTGCTTTTTCCAGATGATGTGGTCCTGATGGCTTCATCTGGCCAGGATCTTCAGCTCTCACTTGATTGGTTCGCAGCCGAGTGTGAAGCGACTGGGATGAGAATCAGCACCTCCAAGTTAGAGTCAATGGTTCTCGCCCGGGAAAGGGTGGAGTGCCATCTCCGAGTTGGGGAGGAGATCTTGCCCCATGTGGAGGAGTTCAAGTACCTCAGAGTCTTGTTTATGAGTAAGGGAAGAGTGGATTGTGAAATCGACAGGCGGATCGGTGCGGCGTCTTCAGTAATGCGGACGCTGTATCAGTCCGTTGTGGTGAAGAAGGAGCTGAGCCGGAAGGCAAAGCTCTCAATTTACCGGTCGATCTACGTTCCCATCCTCACCTATGGTCATGACCGAAAGGACAAGATCACGGGTACAAGCTGCCGAAATGAGTTTCCTCTGCCGGGTGGCGGGGCTCTCCCTTAGAAATAGGGTGAGAAGCTCTGTCATCCGGGGGGAGCTCAAAGTAAAGCCGCTGCATCAAGAGGAGCCAGATGAGGTGGTTCGGGCATCTGGTCAGGATGTCATCTGAACGCCTCCCTAGGGAGGTGTTTAGGGCACGTCCGACCGGTAGAAGGCCACGAGGAAGACCCAGGACACGTTCAATCAATCAATCAATCAATGTTTATTTATATAGCCCTAAATCACAAGTGTCTCAAAGGGCTGTACAAGCCACAACGACATCCTCGGTACAGAGCCCACATACGGGCAAGGAAAAACTCACCCCAGTGGGACGTCGGTGAATGACTATGAGAAACCTTGGAGAGGACCGCATATGTGGCCATATGTGGCCAGCCGTTGGGAAGACTACGTCTCCCGGCTGGCCTGGAAACAACTCGGGATCCCCCAGGAAGAGCTGGATGAAGTGGCTGGGGAGAGGGAAGTCTGGGCTTCTCTGCTTAGGCTGCTGCCGCCGCGACCCGACCTCGGATAAGCGGAAGAAAATGGATGGATGGATGGGCATTTGAAATCAATGGGACATTTTTCAAAGTTCCACAACTCCCGCATTTTTCATCTGATTCAAACTGTTCCAACTTCAAAAATATTCAGCCTGTTTGGGAATTTTGTGCTCTACTTCAACAATTTAAAAACATTTCCAGGATTGCAGTTTAACTTCAGCATTGGAGCATTCCCACCCAATTCCTACAGGAATTGCCTCATCTAGTTTAGCATGATTTTCTCTTTGAGGCATCACATTTGTTTGATTTGTTTGTTTTGCAAGTTGAAATGAAAGGGAGCTACTTTGAAGGCGATGACACATGAAACACCACCTTTCTATTGGTGGAAAAACAGCGTATCATTAATCATTCAAAGATTACCAATAGTCCTCTGTTAGTTTACTTTGTGCTTTCAACAAACTCCTGTGAATTACATAAACATGTACACTCTGGCCACTGGTGTTTGGCAAGTTAAAGAAATTTGGTTTCGGATCAAATCATTTTTACGTCCATAACGGGATGGATCACTGGGTGAATGAAAACGATGTAATACATACGCCACACGCGCTGTTAACACACACAGACAGTAACCAGACTATAGAAGAAAAAAAGAGCCACAGGCCACACTTTGGACACCCCTGGACTAAAGTGTGTGATGTGTCCACAGTGGAAGTCGCTGTCAGAGCCCGAGCAGGAAAAATATTACCAGCAAGCAGACGTGGAAAAACGGCTTCACAGCCAGATGCACCCAAACTGGTCCTGCACAGACAACTATGTGAGTCCATGGTCATGTTTTCAACTTTGAAGATGCTTCTGTCAACTCATATGAGGTGTGTGTTTTGTGTGTGTGTGTGTGTGTGTGTGTGTGTGTGTGTGTGTGTGTGTGTGTGTGTGTGTGTGTGTGTGTGTGTGTGTGTGTGTGTGTGTGTGTGTGACAGGGCAGAAAAAGAAGGAAGCAGATGGAAGATTTGCCAATAGGGAATCCATCAATGAAAGTGTGACTAAACCAATCAATGAACAAAATGTCACCTTAATCGACTTAAAATTATAACTATGAAATCATACAAATCCATGTAAAATATTCTTCCCTTATTATGATCATAGTGCACAATAACATACACAGCAGACCAAAATTACACCATTATTATGTTTGTTGTGTACTGGAGTTATAAACATCCGTCACTTTGCTTCAACATTGTCACGTCAAATGCCACTGTGTGACTAAATAACACTGACTAATAAAACATATCTGACAAAGGTTAGAAAGAAAAACACTTTTTAAGCTACAATATTTCTAAAATGTCATTTTGTTTGTTTGAATAACTTACTAACTTGGATACATTATCAGCCAATGAAGGTCATCACGTTTGGTTTGTTTGGGCTCTTAGTGGTCATTTGATAGTACAGCGGGTCAAAAAACTAGGGGACAATAATTTGAGGTAGTGTTCCCTCAATTATCGCGGGAGTTACATTCTATGTAGGTGCATTTTGTAGGGACGCTATTAAGTATTTTATTGGATTTTACATAGGCTCTTCACACAGCTTTCACACACACAAGGACTCGTTAATACGATAAACGCGTAAAATGTATCTAGAATATTGTTAAACTGAAATACTGTTGCTAAAAGGTACTATTATATTTCACCAAATTTCAAGGCCAGTGTCATTAAGCGCAATAAATATTATTCTCCAACACTCACCAGTTTGCCACATTCGTGAACTGTGGGCCTTTAAAGGCCTACTGAAACCCACTACTACCAACCACGCAGTCTGATAGTTTATATATCAATGATGAAATCTTAACATTGCAACACATGCCAATACGGCCGGGTTAACTTATAAAGTGCAATTTTAAATTTCCCGTGAAATATTCTGCTGAAAACGTTTTGGTATGATGACGTCTGCGCGTGACGTCACGGATTGTAGTGGACATTTTGGGACAGCATTGTGGCCAGCTATTAAGTCGTCTGTTTTCATCGCAAAATTCCACAGTATTCTGGACATCTGCGTTGGTGAATCTTTTGCAATTTGTTAAATGAACATTGGAGACAGCAAAGAAGAAATCTGTAGGTGGGAAGCGGTGTATTAGCGGCTGGCTGCAGCAAAACAAACATGTAGCCGGTGTTTCATTGTTTACATTCCCGAAGGATGACAGTCAAGCTTTACCATTGGCCTGTGGAGAACTGGGACAACAGAGACTCTTAACAGGAGGACTTTGAGTTGGATACGCGGTACCGTGAGTACGCAGCTGCAGCTTCCAAACATTTGATCGCTTGCCCGTACGTGCGTGCCGCTATGTGCATGTAACGTACATAACTTTGGGGACTTTGGGGAAATATATGTGCTGTATGAACTTTGCGGAGGTGAACGGTACTTTGGGCTGTGGGATTGAGTGTGTTGTGCGGGTGTTTGATTTGTATTGGCGGGTTGTATGGACGGGAGGGGGGAGGTGTTTATTATGCGGTATTAATTTGTGGCATATTAAATATAAGCCTGGTTGTGTTTTGGCTAATAGAGTATATATATGTCTTGTGTTTATTTACTGTTTTAGTCATTCCCAGCTGAATATCAGGTCCCACCCGCCTCTCACAGCATCTTCCCTATCTGAATCGCTTCCACTGCCCTCTAGTCCTTCACTCTCACTTTCCTCATCCACAAATATTTCATCCTCGCTCAAATTAATGGGGAAATTGTCGCTTTCTCGGTCCGAATCGCTCTCGCTGCTGGTGGCCATGATTAACAATTTGCAAATGTGAGCAGCTCCACAAACTGTGACGTCACGCTTCTTCCGGTACAGGCAACACTTTTTTTATCAGCGACCAAAAGTTGCGAAATTTTATCGTTTATGTTCTCTACTAAATCCTTTCAGCAAAAATATGGCAATATCACGAAATGATCAAGTATGACACATAGAATGGACCTGCTATCCCCCGTTTAAATAAGAAAATCTCATTTCAGTAGGCCTTTAAAGGCCTACTGAAACCCACTACTACCGACCACGCAGTCTGATAGTTTATATATCAATGATGAAATCTTAAAGGCCTACTGAAAGCCACTACTACCGACCACGCAGTCTGATAGTTTATATATCAATGATGAAATCTTAACATTGCAACACATGCCAATACGGCCGGGTTAACTTATAAAGTGCCATTTTAAAATTCCCGGGAAATATCCGGCTGAAACATCGCGGTATGATGACGTATGCGCGTGACGAAGTCCGAGTAACGGAAGTTATGGTACCCCGTAGAATCCTATACAAAAAGCTCTGTTTTCATTTCATAATTCCATAGTATTCTGGACATCTTTTGCCATTTTTTTAATGAACAATGAAGGCTGCAAAGAAGACAGTTGTAGGTGGGATCGGTGTATTAGCAGCGGACTACAGCAACACAACCAGGAGGACTTTGTTGGAGCGCTAGCCGCGCTAGCCGCCGACTTCACCTTGACTTCCTACGTCTCCGGGCCGCCAAACGCATCGGGTGAAGTCCTTCGTCCTTCTGCCGATCGCTGGAACGCAGGTGAGCACGGGTGTTGATGAGCAAATGAGGGCTGGCTGGCGTAGGTGGAGAGCTAATGTTTTTAGCATAGCTCTGTGCAGTCCGGTTGCTAAGTTAGCTTCAATGGCGTCGTTAGCACAGCATTGTTAACCTTCGCCAGCCTGGAAAGCATTAACCGTGTATTTACATGTCCACGGTTTAATAGTATTGTTGATTTTCTATCTATACTTCCAGTCAGGGGTTTATTTCTTTTGTTTCTATATGCAGTTAAAGCAAGATGCTATCACGTTAGCTCGTAGCTAAAGCATTTCGCCGATGTATTGTCGTGGAGATAAAAGGCACTGAATGTCCATTTCGCGTTCTCGACTCTCATTTTCAAGAGGATATAGTATCCGAGGTGGTTTAAAATACAAATCTGTGATCTACAATAGAAAAAGGAGAGTGTGGAATCCAATGAGCCAGCTTGTACCTAAGTTACGGTCAGAGCGAAAAAAGATACGTCCATCGCTGCCTCTCAAGTCATTCACTGTAACGTTCCTCATCTACGAATCTTTCATCCTCGCTCAAATTAATGGGGTAATCATCACTTTCTCGGTCCGAATCTCTCTCGCTCCATTGTAAACAACGGGGAATTGTGAGGAATCCTAGCTCCTGTGACGTCACGCTACTTCCGGTACAGGCAAGGCTTTTTTTTTATCAGCGAGCAAAAGTTGCAAACTTTATCGTCGATTTTCTCTACTAAATCCTTTCAGCAAAAATATGGCAATATCGCGAAATGATCAAGTATGACACATAGAATGGATCTGCTATTCCCGTTTAAATAAAAAAAAATCATTTCAGTAGGCCTTTAACATTGCAACACATGCCAATACGGCCGGGCTAACTTATAAAGTGACATTTAAAACTTCCCGGGAAATATCCGGCTGAAACGTCGCGGTATGATGACGTATGCGCGTGACGAAGTCAGAGTAACGGAAGTTATGGTACCCGTAGAATCCTATACAAAAAGCTCTGTTTTCATTTCATAATTCCACAGTATTCTGGACATCTTTTGCAATTTGTTTAATGAACAATGAAGGCTGCAAAGAAGACAGTTGTAGGTGGGATCGGTGTATTAGCAGCGGACTACAGCAACACAACCAGGAGGACTTTGTTGGAGCGCTAGCCGCGCCAGCCGCCGACCTCACCTTGACTTCCTACGTCTCCGGGCCGCCAAACGCATCGGGTGAAGTCCTGCCGATCGCTGGAACGCAGGTGAGCACGGGTGTTGATGAGTAGATGACGGCTGGCTGGCGTAGGTGGAGAGCTAATGTTTTTAGCATAGCTCTGTGAGGTCCCGTTGCTAAGTTAGCTTCAATGACGTCGTTAGCACAGCATTGTTAACCTTCACCAGCCTGGAAAGCATTAACCGTGTATTTACATGTCCACGGTTTAATAGTATTGTTGATTTTCGATCTATCCTTCCAGTCAGGGGTTTATTTTTTGTTTCTATATGCAGTTAAAGCACGATGCTATCACGTTAGCTCGTAGCTAAAGCATTTCGCCGATGTATTGTCGTGGAGATAAAAGGCACAGAATGTCCATTTTGCGTTCTCGACTCTCATTTTCAAGAGGATAAAGTATCCGAGGTGGTTTAAAATACAAATCTGTGATCCACAATAAAAAAAGGAGAGTGTGGAATCCAATGAGCCAGCTTGTACCTAAGTTACGGTCAGAGCGAAAAAAGATATGTCCATCACTGTCTCTCAAGTCCTTCACTGTAACGTTCCTCATCTACGAATCTTTCATCCTCGCTCAAATTAATGGGGTAATCATCACTTTCTCGGTCCGAATCTCTCTCGCTCCATTGTAAACAACGGGGAATTGTGAGGAATACTAGCTCCTGTGACGTCACGCTACTTCCGGTACAGGCAAGGCTTTTTTTATCAGCGAGCAAAAGTTGCGAACTTTATCGTCGATTTTCTCTACTAAATCCTTTCAGCAAAAATATGGCGATATCGCGAAATGATCAAGTATGACACATAGAATGGATCTGCTATTCCCGTTTAAATAAAAAAAAAATCATTTCAGTAGGCCTTTAAGGCAAGTCTCACTTTGCTGCCGTCTAGTGGGCTCTTGGTGTAACCACAAAAGTGTCCTATTTTCTCAGATTTCAGATGCCAAACAGAACATTTTCAGGCAAAAATCATAGTCACTTCATTGGTGTGATATGTCTAATACATAGGATTACAAAATGATAAACAAGCCTGTTTTATTTTAATAAAAAAATGTTTTATTAATATTGTTTGTACATAGCAAACACTAAGAGCAGCAGAGGACCACGTGTTGAGTGTGTGTGTGTACAGTAAGTTGTGTGTAGAGCAGCAGTGAGCGGAGGCAGGCCTTCTTCCTCATCTTCATCAGGGCTGCATCGCGGTCACTTGAACGACTTGACTTTTACTCCTCGGCAAAAATCAAAAAATTAAGAAATAAAGAATAGAAACAAATCCTTCCTGGAACACTTGACAAAGAAATAAATTCATTTGAATATTTGGATGGTGTTCATTTCATAAAAAGGACAAAGCGGCGATCCTTCTATTCAATCAGCAAAGTTTTTCAGCCCCTTAAAAAAATTCCACTGAAATAAAATTCTTCCTTGCTCCACTCAACTAACTGCCCCCTTTGGGTAAACAGTTTAAAAGTGCCATACGGTTTGGTACCACCCCCAATCCCACCCCACCCATTAGTTTAAAAAACAAAACAAAACAAAAAAGTAAAGTTCAATGCCATTTCACAGGTCGGTGACAACAACAAAGTTGTCAATAATTACTTTACAATATTGTTTATACAAGCATGAATGTAGATGCTATTCTTACAATATATACATAAAGTCCATAGATACACAAAGAAAGAACCGCTCAATGGACACTGAAAATAAGAGTCTTCAGCCCAAACGTCTACTTGTCCACGCTCGCAAAGTCCAAAGGTCACAAAGGTTGTCACTCCTCATCCGTACACACCTACAACAGAAATAAATGAGCATTAGGACAAAATAATGCATTTACTTACGGAGTAAAATCAATTCCAAAACTCCAAACACACAAGGTTTTTACTCACGCCGACAACTGGCAAGTAAAAATAATTTCTGAAGTAAAAAAACAGAAAAACATTAGCAAGTATAAAACCTATTTTCTTCAAAAACTTTTGGCAGTAATATTCCACACACTTGCCCTCGGCACACCCATAAATTGCACAACAGGTGGTGTTGCTGAGTCAATTTAAGGCCATTAGAGCTACACTTAATTGCGCATGGTGCCGTCCACCAAAAACGAAAAAAGAAAAAGAAGCCGGGTGGGGAGTAAAATGGCAGTCAGAAGAGGGGAAACAAGCTCAACCTGTAAGTTAACCTGTATGTTTCAGGCAGGGTGGAATATTACTACTAAAAGTTTAACTTGCAGAAAAGTGTTTTTTTTACTTGCGAATCGTGGGTGCGACATCAACAGGTAGTGCATGGAAGTGTGTATATATTGACTTTTCTGATTCAGACTCTGTGGTTACGTGATTGCTTTTCTTACGGCCAGTGTTTCAGCTGTCTATTAAATGGTTCCACTTCAGTTTGTGTTTCTATTTCATATGGCAAATCATTCGAAACCTAATCCCTGTTGCTGGCCTCGTTTACACTGCACACCAAATCTGATTTTTTTATGCCCTCAAGTGACAGTTCTGATTTTTTTTGTCGCTCCAAAGTGCTTCAAATGTGATCTTTTGGCATCAGATTCAGGTCACATCAGGAGGTAGTTCGAATCAGATTGGAATCTGATCTTTTCAAATAAACGCAATGCCACCCGAATGTGGCTTTTTCGTTAGCTTCAGGCGAGCTACGTCATTCGTGTGCGCTTGGAAAGACGCAGTCGCCAGCGGAAGTGGATATTTCATCACAACATCAAAGTCTATTTAAGACGACCAAATTTTCGGTGCCTCACTTTCAAACGTGCGCAAATAATAGGTTATATGTAATATATAAATATATATTTTGATTTCGAAGAAATAGCGATTGTTGAAGGACCGGAATTGATGCTGTGGCGTATTTTGCTTACATGTGAGTTGGAAAAAAAAGCTCACATAGATCCACGCTGATGTCTGTGTCTCCTCCACTTAACAGTCCTCCCAAATATATTATACTATACAGGACTGTCTCAGTAAATTAGAATATTGTAATACATTTCTTTATTTTCTGTAATGCAATTTAAAAAAAAAAAAGTCATACATTCTGGATTCATTACACATCAACTGAAATATTGCAAGCCTTTTATTATTTTAATATTGCTGATTATGGCATACAGCTTAAGAAAACTCAAATATCCTATCTCAAAAAATTAGAATATTTCCTTAGACCAAGTAAAAAAAAAAAGATTTATAACAGCAAAACAAAATCAAACATTTGAAAATGTCAATTAATGCACTCAGTACTTTGGTTGGGAATCCTTTTGCACGGATTACTGCCATCAATGCGGCGTGGCATGGAGGCAATCAGCTTGTGGCATTGCTGAGGTGTTATGGATGCCCAGGATGCTTCAATAGCGGCCTTTAGCTCATTTGCATTATTGGGCCTGGTGTCTTTCAGCTTCTTCTTCACAATACCCCACAAATTCTCTATGGGGTTCAGGTCAGGGGAGTTGGCAGGCCAATCAAGGACAGTAATGCCATGGTCAGTACACCAGTTACTGGTGGTTTTGGCAATGTGGGCAGGTGCCAGATCATGCTGGAAAATGAAATCATCTCTATAGAGCTTTTCAACAGATGGAAGCATGTAGTGCTCTAAAATCTCTTGGTGCACCGCTGCATTGACTCTGGACCTGATGAAACACAGTGGACCAACACCAACATGGCTCTCCAAACCATTGCTGACTGTGGGAACTTCACACTGGATTTCAAGCAACTTGGATTTTGCTCCTCTCCAGCCTTCCTCCAGACTCTAGCGCCTTGACTTCCAAATGAAATACAAAACTTGCTTTCGTCTGAAACCAGGACTCTGGACCACTCTGGAACTGTCCAGTGCTTCTTTTCCATAGCCCAAGTCAGACGCTTCTATCAATCAATCAATCAATCAATGTTTATTTATATAGCCCTAAATCACAAGTGTCTCAAAGGGCTGTACAAGCCACAACGACATCCTCGGTACAGAGCCCACATACAATTCTAGAGATTTTAGAGCACTACATGCTTTTTGTACGGTAA
This sequence comes from Entelurus aequoreus, assembly GCF_033978785.1. Lineage (NCBI taxonomy): Eukaryota > Metazoa > Chordata > Actinopteri > Syngnathiformes > Syngnathidae > Entelurus > Entelurus aequoreus. The sequence goes on along the minus strand of NC_084739.1, from coordinate 22,358,395 downwards.
AAACTTTAATAAAAGTGTCTTACTTTTTAAAGATGGGATTAGCATATCTCGATGATGCGATTGTAAACCAGTTTTCTCTTGCATGTTTCCACTGTCATCAGATCGGGCACTGTACACACACGCCAGTCTTCCTAACATGATAACCCGATCAGAAAACCCGCAATAGTTACATGTTTATGTCTCAGTTCATCACGTTGTGTGGATAATAATCATAATACCTTATTATTAAATCATAAATAAATACATTATGGAAGGTATTAAGAAAAGAAATCAAATAAAGCACCAATCTGATTCAGTTTAAGAGACTACAAGTGTTCAGTACAAAGAACAATTATGATGAACATCTAGAACCTTTTTTTTTGTTGTTTTTTTTAGATGATTATTACTTATCTCAGTGGCCTAGTGGTTAGAGTGTCCGCCCTGAGATCGGTAGGTTGGAGTTCAAATCCCAGCCGAGTCATACCAAAGACTATAAAAATGGGACCCATAACCTCCCTGCTTGGCACTCAGCAACAAAGGGTTGGAGTTGGGGGTTAAATCACCAAAATGATTCCCGAGCGCGGCGCCGCTGCTGCCCACTGCTCCCCAAGGGGATGGGACAAATGCAGAGGACAAATTTCACCACATCTAGTGTGTGTGAGACAATCATTGGTACTTTAATCTTTGGAACTATTGGCTACTTTTAAGACCCTTCTTAAAAATCCATTTTTAGTTAACTGGCTTTCAACCCAGCATGAGACTTTGAACTGTTTAAACTATTTTTAACTGCCTTTTATCTAACAAGATATGTTTTTTAGTTGCTCTTTTTATATGTGTATATATGTGTGTGTGTGTATTTGACCTCTGTTTTAAATGATATATTTTAGTCTGTCCTTTGCCTGTATTTCTCTGCTTGTTGTGTGTTTACTTGTTTGTGGTGTACAGCCTTTTGTTTTTCAACTGTGGTTGTTTTTTTAAAAGGCTTTATAAATAAAGTTAGTATCTATTTAATACTTGTTTACTTACTTATGGTATATTTTTTAATTATCCACTGTTCTGTTACAAACAGAGAAAAAGGAAATGGGATAAAACTGCTATATGATAAGGGGTAGGATTAAATAATTTCTGCTTCTTCCTACTCTTTTTCGGACACGCTGTAATGAAACAACTGGAAATATGTGATGCATTACATTGTATTGTATGCATGTTCCAAATAAACTGAAAGTGAACTGAATGATATTATGAGTGCATACTGTGTTGAGTGAACAGTGAACTTACTATTGAACTTTGACAGCAAAAGTGACTTATGACGTAGTTTTTTAACTGACGGATTTAAATGAAATAATTTTTTTTTTGGCAAAAGCCTCACAGGTGTCAGACTCGTGACCCGCCACTTCAATTTATTTGACCCTCGAAAGCCTTGAAATAATATGTATCAATAAAGTACTGTAACTTTTCTTACTAAATGTATTTCTTTCTATTTTGGGAGGGGAAAAAAAACTACTCCATGTAATCGCAAATGATGTTAACTTAAATGTTATCTAATTATGCAAAAATATAATATCAAACGTTAAAACAATTTTTAAAATAGAAATAAATAATAATGATTTCAAAGAAAGTTATCCATCAAATTGTGCAATGTTAAAGTAGCAATAGATTTAATGGTAAAATTGTGAAATGTACTGTGGTTTTTACAGCATTTTTCTCTAAATGAAAAAAACCTACTTTTTTTTTTACTGTAATAAATTGTGGCTTTTATAGTAATACAGACAAAAATCTACAGTTGATTTGCAAACTAGCAGCTTAGGTGCCAAAATGTTAGTTTTTTTTTATTTACAGTAAAAAAACAAATGTCAATTTTAACAGTAAAATTCTGGCAACTGAGTGGCATTTTTTTATACCATAAAAAGAGCAGTACTGTTTTTCAATTTACAGTAAAATACACAAAATTTTGAGGTGAAATTATTGCAATTTACCATATTTTTATTTACATTTTAGTTTTTAAAAAAATCTACTAATAAAATGCATTAAAATTTGTGTAGTAATAGTGTTCACTGTTAGAAGCGGCCCTCCGGGGCAACACATAACTGCGATGTGGCCCTCAGTGAAAACGACTTTTGACACCTCTGGCCTAGGCCATGATCATGTGGCCCCCTAGTGGTCGTGGCCCTAAACAAGAGTTTAGTGCAGGGGTGTCAAACTCATTATAGATCGGGGGCCACATGGAGAAAAATCTACTCCCAAGTGGGCCGGACTGGTAAAATCACGGCACGATAACTTAAAAATAAAGACCACTTCAGATTGTTTTCTTTGTTTAAAAATAGAACAAACACATTCTGAAATTGTGCAAATCACAATGTTGTTGTTTTTTTTTACAATTACCTGTTGCGATTAATAGCATACATACTTTATTTGTTGTTATTTAGATTTTTTGAATAAATTATGTGATAAGGTTCATCAGTCAACTCCATTCATCCATCCATTTTCTACCGCTTGTCCCTTTTGGGGTCGCGGGGGGTGCTGGAGCCTATCTCAGCTGCATTCGGGCGGAAGGGGGGGTACACCCTGGACAAGTCGCCACCTCATCACAGGGCCAACACAGATAGACAGACAACTCATTGGTGTTAATTTTCATTGCATCAAGATAAAAAAAATAATATCAAAATCAAATTACAGGATGTTATTTATGTAGTTTGATCATTTTCCTCGACTGCTGTACTAACATGTGGTTTATTTTGTACATATGTAGCATCGTCTACAAAGATACAAAGAATTGCTATTGCGACATCCAGTGGACACATTTAGATCAGCTGTTTCTTTCATTAAAAAAATTCAGGTTAATTTTTATACTTAGCAAACTCATCCCGCGGGCCGGATAAAACATGTTCGCTGTACGTTTGACAGCCTTGGTTTAGTGTGTTTATGCGATAGGCAGGCCCGGCCAGGATTTACTGTAAGGAGTTGTAATGACAAGCTATAATAACAATAAAGGATTGGATTTACATAGTGCTTAGAGTCGCACACAGTCCCGTTATAATGTGATTTAAATTGAGCTATGGTGAAGGTAGTTCCAAAAGTAGAAGAAGGTAAAAGAAGCGAGCACCTTGACAAAGGGATGATCAAGCAGCATACTCGCAGTCCAGCGTCGTTTAGGTTCGCTCTCCAGACAGTGGCCCAAGAAGTCCTTGCCCTCTGTGCTCAGCTTCTCCGGGATGGGGGGCTTATGGCCCATGCCCACTTTGTACATGATCTGAAAGTTGTGCTCGTACTCATGCCAGGGTCTCTGCACATGGAAACAAAATAGTGCACATGCTCGCATGAAGACAAAGGCACTTTGAGATCAAACGTGCGACACGTTGCAGTTGGAAGCGTGTGCAGAAAAGACGTTACCTTTCCTGTCACCATCTCAATGAGGACGCAGCCTAAACTCCAGATGTCTGCTGCTCTTCCATGGCCTTCACCTTTTGCCCTGGTGATGACTTCAGGTGCCATGTAGGCTGATCAGGGGAGGGAAACAGGAATATACAGGTTATTAAATATGAATTGTAGGCCACAAGATGAGCAAATATATGGGGGATTAAAATGTCACATTAATTTGATTGACATAATCAAAGAGGTCGTCATTAACCATGTTTATTGTTGTTTGCACTACAAGCGAGCTGCTTTCTAATATTTTGCCTGGAGTAGATACAAACCCCGTTTCCATATGAGTTGGGAAATTGTGTTAGATGTAAATATAAACGGAATACAATGATTTGCAAATCCTTTTCAAGCCATATTCAATTGAATGCACTACAAAGACAAGATATTTGATGTTCAAACTCATAAACTTTTTTTTTTTTTGCAAATAATAATTAACTTAGAATTTCATGGCTGCAACACGTGCCAAAGTAGTTGGGAAAGGGCATGTTCACCCCTGTGTTACATCACCTTTTCTTTTAACAACACTCAATAAACGATTGGGAACTGAGGAAACTAATTGTTGAAGCTTTGAAAGTGGAATTATTTCCCATTCTTTATTTATGTAGAGCTTCAGTCGTTCAACAGTCCGGGGGTCTCCGCTGTCGTATTTTACGCTTCATAATGCGCCACACATTTTCGATGGGAGACAGGTCTGGACTGCAGGTGGGCCAGGAAAGTACCCGCACTCTTTTTTTTTACGAAGCCACGCTGTTGTAACACGTGCTGAATGTGGCTTGGCATTGTCTTGTTGAAATAAGCAGGGGCGTCCATGAAAAAGACGGCGCTTAGATGGCAGCATATGTTGTTCCAAAACCTGTGTGTACCTTTCAGCATTAATGGCGCCTTCACAGATGCGTAAGTTACCCATGCCTTGGGCACTAATGCACCCCCATACCATCACAGATGCTGGATTTTCAACTTTGCGTCGATAACAATCCGGATGGTTCTTTTCCTCTTTGGACCGGAGGACACAATGTCGAATATTTCCAAAAACAATTTGAAATGTGGACTCGTCAGACCACAGAACACTTTTCCACTTTGCATGAGTCCATCTTAGATGATCTCGATCTTCGATCTCAAGTGCACGTGAAATGTCTTGCTAAAATACTGTTGCTGTCCAATGTGAATAGTTCTCCAAAATGTAAATAAAGTGGTATCTCGGTTTGGGCAAAACATAAGTCTTGGTTTTCATACACCGTCTCAGTTTTAGTACGATTAAACACACATTTGTGATACGGTCTTTGTGCTTGTTTTACGGCTGCAAAATAATCCACCATATAAAGTTACAGAATACAGTAATCCGACATTCAAAGTCAGAGCGCAATAAATACAGAGTCCATGTTTCCAGAGGGTCACTGATTGCAACACACTGCTAATAGAAGATGGCGCTTGAGAGCAGAGATGGAAGTTTCTGGTGTTAAGAGTGCTGCTTGCCAACCGTCACTTTAAATCTACCCGGCGTGCTCGGATGGCCTCCAGTTCCACCTTGCATTCCGACGGACGTTAAAGGGAGGAGACGGACGACCAGACAGTTTAATAGAACACGTAAAGTGTGAATTTGAAGCTGTCTCGCACATGCGTGTGATGACATCAGTTGATGTAAACAAGTTCTTGGAAAGCACTTGGATAAATAAACACTATTGGATTAACAAAAGGAGTTGCAGAAAAGTACAACCAACCAACAAATGATATTAAACAATAATCTATTTCATTCATCATTTATATGTATTTTGGATTTTTTTCTGGGTGTAAAAGTATGATAATGCTCTATAAATAGTTTTATATGTTAACACTTTTTGGTGTCAGGAACGGATCAATTGAGTTTGCATGATTTCTTACTGCAAAAATGTATTTGGATTTTATACGATGTGGTTTTCAACAGATCCTTTGGAACGGATTATCAACAACAACTGAGGTACCGCTGTCATTGGCAGCAAAACATCTTAATAAGAAAAAGATAGGGTAGCAATAACAGATTTGTCCTAGTATAAAGCTGCACGATTCATCGACATTGAGGTTTTAATTATTGCGATAAGAGGCTGAGGTTTTTTTGTTTTCTCCGGCATTTGAGTGACAGACATATTGGCCAATCAGAATTGTTGAGTTTCGCCTTTGTTCCTCTCACTCTGCATGGCTCTCAGCACCTGAGCGTGTTTATTTAAGGGTAGAAGTAACTAAGCGGAGTAACGCCTTTACACACAGAGAGAGCACGTACAAACAACCTCGCAACTCGCCAGTAAGAAGTTCCACAAAGTAACAAAAATTAGGATGAAAGAAATATGATTATAAAGCCAAATGTCCCATTTTGGCCGTATTTCAGCTTCTAATTGGATAGGCAATATGAGCCCATCAACACGGACCAAAGAGCGAGAATGCCGTGATTACGTGAAAACAAACAAAAAGAAAACGTCGACCTTGTTTTCCCAACTGGGAAAACAATGCACTTTAAGATGTTTGAAGCAGCACTAAGTAACTTTTCAACCTTCATAAAATATTTTCATAACTTTGGGGATGACACATGGACTTACAACCAGTTGAATGACACCTCTGTCATGGCCTGAGGGATCTGGATCACTCTCACTTAGCGACTTTGAGAAGGGTGGCAGGAACCCTGCCACGTAAAAAACTACAAATGCGCAGACTTGCTTTACGGCACACGTCACTCCCCATTCGTTAAAAAGACTGAATTCGCCTGCGTGCCGCTAGAAAAGTAAAAGAAGAAGAAGAACACCTAAGTGCATTTCCTGCTATCATGGTCGACGCTCCAAAACAACCAAAGAAACGAAAAGTTTTGTCTGAGGAGACAAAAAAAAGACAGTCAAGGATCAACATTGGCCTGACTTTCACTCGCTGGCGTGAGCTCAAAGAGGAGGGATTTTCGGCCAATGCTGCCTTGGCTCTGTTCCTGCTCAACTAGTAAGTGACTTTTGATGCTCAAATCAAAAATGATCATGTTAATGTTAGCTATGGGAAATTTGCATGGTAGGAACAAATAGCCACCACACTAATTCCTTTGAAATAAAACTCCCCCGCCGGTCTTTCTTTGCTTTGGATCTCCATCCGCCCCGATATGTTCTTAGTAGTAGCGTCATGTTTGTAGCACAATCCAAGATCATTTCTTGATAGTGTCTGCTATTTAACATCAGCATAGCCATTAGAGACGTAATATTTGTGCCATCATTACAGCGGACATCATGTCAGTTTGATGCTATATGCATACTTGCCAACCCTCCTGATTTTTCCGGGAGACTCCCGAATTTCAGTGCCCCTCCCGAAAATCTCCCGGAGCAACCATTCTCCCAAATTTCTCCCGATTTTCACCCGGACAACAATATTAAGGGCGTGCCGTGATGGTACTGCCTTTAGCGTCCGCTTTTACACCATACGAACAGCGTGCCGGCCCAGTCACATGTTGTATGCGGCTTCTGCATACACACGAAAGTGACTGCAAGACATACTTGATCAACAGCCATACAGGTCACACTGAGGGTGGACGTATAAACAACTTTAACACTGTTACAAATATGCGCCACACTGTGAACCCACACCAAACAAGAATGACAAACACATTTCGGGAGAACATCCGCACCGTAACACAACATAAACACAACAGAACAAATACCCAGAATCCCTTGCATCCCTAACTCTTCCGGGCTACAATATACACCCCCGCTACCACCAAACCCCGCCCACCCCAACGCCGCCCACCTCCTAATCTCCCGAATTCAAAGTTCTCAAGGTTGGCAAGTATGGCTATATGTGAGAGTGCCATGGACTCTTCTTCTGGCAAAACACTACCACTTTAGTCCACTGGCGCCGCCAAAATCAACCAAAACTGAAAGTTCTTGAGTGGGGCTTTAATATTTTTTTAAATTAAAGTTTTTCTCACGGGTATGAGTCAATTTTATTTTTATGTTTATTTATTTATTAAGGATAACAAAGTTATTTACCTTCCAATTACAGTACAAGGATAAACAATTCTATAGTAATGAAAAATAAAAGTTGATGTCCTTTTAAATGGTTACTTGCATAAATATTATATATTATGATTACATTATAATCACTGCATTGTTTTATTTCTTCAGTTTAAGAGCATGATGTAGACCATGGGTCACCAAACTACAGCCCCTCCAATATATACTGTATATACACACACATACATACATATACATATATAATTATTTTTAAAAAATCTGTCCTTTCTAATCCATTTTCTACCGCTTGTTACTCTCGGGGTCTTCTAGCCGCTCAGGCAAATCATATTGTCTATTAATGTATTTTCCCATCGATAACGTGACATCATCGCGCTCAGAATATATATATATAATAAATATATATACACTACGGTTCAAAAGTTTGGGGTCACATTGAAATGTCCTTATTTTTGAATGAAAAGCACTGTACTTTTCAATGAAGATAACTTTAAACTAGTCTTAACTTTAACTGGGGCACACAACTGAAGATGTGTCCCAATGGTGGAAAAACCTCCCAGCAGTGTCACCTAGCCTCACTTAGGTATGCGGTCAGGTGCAAGCCTGGCTCAGGGAGGAGGACGCCCCTGCCATGCAGAGTCCCCAGGGATTGTACCAACTAGTCCTTTCAACAAATTACCTTTAAAGAAATACACTCTATACATTGCTAATGTGGTAAATGACTATTCTAGCTGCAAATGTCTGGTTTTTGGTGCAATATCTACATAGGTGTATAGAGGCCCATTTCCAGCAACTATCACTCCAGTGTTCTAATGGTACAATGTGTTTTCTCATTGGCTCAGAAGGCTAATTGATGATTAGAAAACCCATGTGCAATCATGTTCACACATCTGAAAACAGTTTAGCTCGTTACAGAAGCTACAAAACTGACCTTCCTTTGAGCAGATTGAGTTTCTGGAGCATCACATTTGTGGGGTCAATTAAACGCTCAAAATGGCCAGAAAAAGAGAACTTTCATCTGAAACTCGACAGTCTATTCTTGTTCTTAGAAATTAAGGCTATTCCACAAAATTGTTTGGGTGACCCCAAACTTTTGAACGGTAGTGGATGTATATATATATATATATATATATATATATATATATATATATATATATATACATACACATACAGCCCGGCCAAATTTTTTTAACCCAATACGGAAACTCTAGATATATATATAATATATTATATATATATATAATATATATATTATATATATATATAATATATATATATATAATATGTATAATATAATGAATATATATATATATAATATAAATAAATAATTTGTAGGAAATTCTAGCCAATCCAAATCAAAAAGTTTGGAGACCCCTGATGTATACAAAAGCTCTGAGTCTGTCTGCATAAAGCCAAATATTTTTAAAGTAAATTCTTGCATAGTGCTCTAATAAGTGGCACCTTGAGGCAAGAATATGTTGATTGACAGTATAAAAGTAACATGTCCTCCTTCACTCCTTATTTTCCCAGTTTTATGCATTTTATGTATTAAATATAAAAATTGCAAGTTGAATCGCATTCTCAATTTTGGAGGGAAAAATCGCATTTCTGTTTTTTCTCAGAACATTTTTTTTTAGCCTTTTTAAAAAAATACACGCAACATAGCCAATTATGCAAATCACACGATGAGGCCACACTGACACGCCCCCACCAGTGGTCTTACCGGCTGTCCCCAGAGTGCTGTTGACCTCGCCCGGCATGGTGTGGGTGTTGTTTCTTAACTTGACCGAGCAGCCAAAGTCGCCCAGTTTAATGAGGCCAGAAGACGTCAGAAAGATGTTGGCTCCTGACGAGAGAGCGCTGCTGTTAGGAGAGGGGGGGGGGGGGGGGGGGGAGAATGTGGCGCAGAGGTCGCTGACCTTTAATGTCCCTGTGGACGATGCCGTGCTCATGGAGGACGTTGATGGCGGTGGTGATCTGCTTACTGTACAGCCTGATGACGTGCTCCTGCAGGCCCAGCCTGGACACCTCCTCCAGGGTGCCCTCGTCACAGTACTCCATGAAGATGTACATCTCCTCCTGAAGGGTGGACGCCGCAGAGGGGGTGAGTGGTGGGAAGCAAAATAAAATCCAACCAAAACTAATAAACAAAATAAACACAAAATATATTTTGTACGATTTTTTTTTAAGGCAACTCTTGAGTTACAGGTGGAAACACTGTCCAATTTTTGTAATGTCTGTCGAGGCGCTATGTGGATAGGACGTCCATCGAACACTTCATGGAGCAACACTTTTTATAAACACATTAAAAAAACGAGAGCAAAAAAATAAAAAAAGATCAAGCAAAGCTGGTAATTTTCTGACGTACAAACCACGCCAAAACCAACCCTGCGTCATACCAACATATAACTTGCGCTCACAAACTCATTAGAGTCAGCCACTGATGCATTTAGGGCCACACAAAAAGTGGGACAACTCCAACACCACATAAACTGCAAATTCCAGCTCGACTCACACGCAGCTAACCATTTGTTTTGCTAGTTTGCTTAAAGGGGAAGTGCACTTTTATTTTATTTTTTTAAAATGTTGCCTATCATTCCCAATCCTTATGTAAGACAAGAACTCGTTTTTATTTTCTAATGCATTCTGACTAGTAAATAAATGCAATCAAAAGTCAGCTTAATCCTGCCTATAAAGTGCTTAAAACATCCCAACACCTCCATTAAGGTTTTATATACATGCTCTAAGTATATATGTCATGTAGTAACAGGTACATTTATAATAACATGTAATATGTATTTTGATCATTTTAAACATATGTGGCGCATTCATTTCCAAAACGCTTCACCACTTTCGCTTTTCCTTCGACAACACCACTTATATTACTCACTGCAGTATTCATGAGAGCCAACATACATAATAAGACATCACTTACTGTACGATGTCTGCTGTCATTAGGATGCTGATTTATAAAATTGTGTTATATTCCCCTTTAGATGAAGAAATGACTCATAATCTTTGCGAAGAAAAGGGGGGTGAAACGAAGCGTCTTTTCATGTCCTTCATACCATTATCGGATCTAAATTGGCTGTCAAAGTGTACCAACGTGGCGGATTACGTCCTCATTCTTCTACTATCCAGGTGAGAGGCAGGATTTATAAACTACAATAAACTTTAACGCGCACCGAGGCGAGGAAGCAGCTCACCTGCCGATGATGTCAACAAAGCTAGTGATCACGGTGGCGCTATAAACAGTTTGTGTGCGTTAGCGCTTATAATAACAATATCACTAATACTTGGTTAATATTCAAGTCGCAAAATGTAAATGGTGTATTGTTGGTGCTTTTTGGATGGTTATTTATTGGAATTTTATGGGTGGAATAGAGCAGTGGTCCCCAACCACCGGGCCGCGGCCCGGTACCGGTCCGTGGATCGATTGGTACTGGACCGCACAAGAAAACTTTTTTTTATTTTTTTTTATTGAATCAAAATAAAAAAACACAAGATACACTTACAATTAGAGCACCAACCCAAAAAACCTCCCTCCCCCGTTTACACTCATTCGCACAAAAGGGTTGTTTCTTTCTGTTATTAATATTTCTGGTTCCTACATTATATATCAATATAGATCAATACAGTATGCAGAGATACAGTCCGTAAGCACACATGATTGTATTTCCTTATGACAAAAAAAATTAAAAAATAATCATCTTTTGATATGATGTACTTAGTCCATAAGTACACAAATGTGTACCGGTACTTCATGTTTAGTGACATGCTAATTCTTATTTTTACACTTTTTTTTTGCCAAATTCCATTGTATGTTATACTCTTCTGACACCACCAGTATAAGTGTCCACATAAGCGGCCATAAGACCCCAATTCGGTAGTGTACACAATTTTTGAAATAAGAGCTAAAAGGTGCTGTCCACGCATGTGGCCACTAAGCCTTTAATTAAAGTAAACTTCAATCTACCAACCAATATTTCAGGTTTTCATACACTAACCTTACTATTAAAATCCATAAACTGCTGTAATATGGATAAGCTTGCAATTTATTGTGATGTAGAAAAATCCCATATTTTTACCAATTATGAGCAGATTTCCCATATTTTGAAATGCAAATGTTGATGCTCCTCTTAGACACACGTAATAAAGGTGTGTGTGAATTCCCCAGATGTGGTTTGGTGCTAAATTCACTACATCATTAGTGCAACATTAAACATGATGTCACTACTGGTCCAACATTACCAAAAAATAATGTCCAGCTGTTTACTCACGTATACTATTCATGTTCAGCTACATTTTACTGCAAATTAATATTGGCTCCAAGTATCGGTTATCGATCTCCTTGACTACTAATAATCGGTATCGGCCCCGGAAAAAACATATTCATGTCCATCTCTACTCACACTCCCCATTCAGATGTGTGCTTATTCTACTGTCATGGTTTAGGAATGTTCATTTGTGGATAATAATCATGCAATTCTGTTATTAGACTTATGCTAACATAAACTGTAATGATATATTTTACAGACAGAAAGTTACAGGAATGTAAAATGTATCCCATGCTTACTCATTGTGCAACATGGTAATGTTGTAAGGGGAACTAAATGTGATCTCTGAAAAGGGTGCACATTCTTTTCAAAGCATGACCCCCACTTAGACATACAATACGAGTACATAGCTCATTAAAAACAAGTTTGTTTTGTTATAAATGACTGTTGTCATTTGATTATAATAATAAGACATTTAACTTGTTAACATGTCAGGTTTGGGACAGGTGTGCTGCTGGTGTGGCCACTGTGTGCACACCTGATGTTGCCCACATGTGATCCACTGACTGCTCAGGGAGTTTGTGTGTTTGGTCAGACACAGGAAAAATTTGAGGAACATTGGCGGGGAGTGTCGGCTGTGAGCGTCTTACCCTGTGGAGCTCCACTCCGAAGTAGCGCACCAAGTTTGGGTGCTTGATGCCTTCAAAGATTTTCAGCTCGTCTGCCGTCTCCTTGATGGTTTTGTGGTCGTTCGGCTGGAATCGGATCTAATGATGCAGAAAGTAAACACTTGGGATTAGTTTGATCCATCCTGGAAAAAACTTGAACCCTCAGAGGACAAAGGCAATTTTTTTGCCTTTCAGTAAATTTTTTCTGTATTTGGGCCATCAATTTTCCTAAAAAGGTATTTTCTGTCATATTTTAGAATTTCAATGTCCAATTTTTCACAGGTGTAAGATACACTGGCAAGTATTCCACAATGCCCCAAAGACCAACTGGACATAAAAGTTCCTTATTTTTTGAAAGACAAAAGTATTTTGGATTGTTTTGCTTTCCTCCAATCTTTCAATCAACTTCAGCCCCAAAGAAAAACATCAAACATAAAGTGTTCTTATTTTTCATTTGAACACATTGAAGGCATTTTGATCAAATAATCATCAAAATTTTTTTGTTGGATTTCTTAAGAATATTCTACAACATTTTTGCACTAAGCTAAGCATTTTCAACAGCGCAGCAAATCACATAGTTGACATTGCCCTGAAGTAACAAGAAAAATAATGAATGAATGAATGCTTTATTTCAAACAAACATGTGAATACTACGTTACACTTGATGATAATAAACCCTTTGTATGTTTGAAAAGGAGTAGCAATAAGCATTAGCTTATTAATTCTTATCCCTACTCCTTTTAGTACCTAGGGCAGGGGTGGGCAATTAATTTTTACCGCGGGCCGCATGAGCTACCCGAGCACTGCTGGAGGGCCACATCGACAATATTTCAATTAAATTTTGCTCAATATTATTTTTGATATATACCGTAAGATAAATAATAATAATAATAATAATTAATAATAATAGTAATACTTCAACATAGTGTGTGTAACAGCATTCCATGACTAATATAAATAAATTAACATTAATAATAAATGACAGTAAAATAAGCACACGTATGACTGAGGAGTCATAGTGTAACTTTGTGTGGTGTTTGAGTTGTCCGACTTTTTGTGTGGCCATAAACGCACCAGTGGTTTAGTGCTATGCGTGTTGGTGACAGATGACAAGTTGGTTTTGGCCTGGTTTGTACGGCAGAAAATGACTAGTTTTTCGAGATAGAATTGTTTTACTCATGTTTTTGGTGTGGTTATGTCCGAATATAAACAGTTTTGCTCAATAAAGTGATCGATATAATTCCTGTCCTCGAAGCATCTCGATAGACGTTACAATAATTGAACGGTGTTCAATTGAACGGTGTTGACGAACACCGTTAGGGCCGCTTGTTGTCACTGTCACTCAAAGTTGCATTGCAAAATTCCATAGAATAAATATGTTTATTTTGTTTAGAATTCAGATGGGATTTGATTTGGTGCGCGGCATATACTTGCTGCGCGCAGCGGACGCTTAAGCAGTGCGCAATTGCGCAGGCACGCACCTTAGAGGGAACGTTGCTTTGCAGTTCATGTCTTGTTGAAAACACGCCATTCCTCATCAACTTTTCTCTTTTTAGCGTCTCGGGTGTAAACCGTGCATCACTTGTCGCTGCATGTGCACCTTCACTCGCAGGTTACACACGGACACACGCCCATAAATAATACTTTTCAAAATAAAAGCAGCACAGTTGTATTGCGCGCACGACATAGATGTTTTTTCAACTTTATTTTGTAATTGCAGCTGTTCACATTCACTCACAATCACGCACACACATACGTCCACACGGAAGTAATACAAATAACGATTTTCAAAACAAAAGCAGCACTGTTGTATTGCACACTCGACATAGATACTTTTTTAAATTTATTTTGTAATTTATAATTGGCCTCAAGTGGGCCGGACAGGGCCGGATGCGGCGGGCCGCAGAATGCCCAGGTCTGACCTAGGGCCATCTTCCTTCCTGTGTTCCTTTTTTTCTTCTTGTTTTTTTAATACTCTCAACCAAAAACCACAATCGTCAACCAAAAACCACAATCGTCAACAAACAACCACACCATGACTGATTTTCTCTGTAAATTCACCAAAACGTCACAATTAAGTTATTGAGTCTGTTTAGCTGATAGGAGAGTTAGCTTCCGCAGCTCGTGAGTCCTTGACGATGACTTCTGTTTTGTTTGATCAGCCATTTTACTGCAATGTTACAGGCACCGTTTGGAAACAATGTTAATGTAAATGAACATTTTAAAATGTTTTCTGTGTAAATATCTTATTTCATAACATACATGTCTGCAGCTTAAAGTTCGATGCGGCTAATATATGGGAAAAAATGTTTTTCTTCTAACGCTGAGTGGGTGCGGCTTGTATACCTGCGCGCTCCATAGTCCGGAAAATACAGTACTTCTTTGTATAAACAACTGTTGTGTTTTTACACTGCAAAATACTTCAATTAAAGACACTTATAACGTATGTGTAGCTTGTGTGCTTAGCTGCTGTGTAGCTGCAAGCTCCTAGTAGCCTATAGCGTACCATGTTTACCTTTTGTAAATGACTTGAAAAGACCAACTGTGTGTGTTTAATGGGGGAAATTCACTACAGATGTTAACTGGCTGTCCAGCTTTGGACAAGAAAAACAAACCGAGGGACTGCTTGCATCAGAGCTTATATCAGAGATTTTAGATGCAAGCCGATATCCACCCATACTTGGTTTTTGATTATATAAATTTCGGATCAGAACACCCTTAATTTTTACGCCCTTCAAAAATTTAAAGGACGTTTATATCCTCTTGCTTTGAAAATCATTAAAATCCAGTGGTGTGCCGTCAGGGCCAGCAAGGCCTTCTCACATAACCAGAAATCATGATCAAAATTAAAGATTAAAGGTATTTTTAATTTACTTTCCCTAAATATCTAAAAGTATATGTCATATTATGCTCCTTCCAGCGCTGTTGTTTTTAGTTTATAGAGTTTTTATCCAATCAGAATTCAGCTAGCTTATGTTGCCATGCTGTACCAAATCTGCCAGAAGCCTTCAGATTCAGCAATGGCTGAATCTGAAGCCATTTTGACACAAACACATGATGTTTGTGTCCATTCACTGTCAGTGAACGGACACAAACATTTGACAGACAGTTGCGACAGCCAATCAGAGCACGCGGTGTTGTCAGTAAGGCCTTGTAGATGGCCGAAGGCAGATATATAGTGATGTTATGAGCCAGGTAACATAAGAACTCCATTACCCAGCATGCCACAGTAGTGAAGAACATGCGCAGTAGCCCCGTTTAGGTTTAATGTAGACATTCCAGCAGCGGGATGTTTTTGATGAGCACGTTGTGGAGTAAACTTTAAGAACTCAGCCAACACGCCTCGTCTGCATCTTTTATGATTAGACAAGACAACACATATATTTTCAAGAAGGATATTTAAAGCGAAACTACATCTTGTGAGACCATCTCGGCCCACCCTGGAAGCTCGCTCAGCTGTCGATGAAATGTGAGTTCAGATATTTTATTTCTTTATTTTTTTACGTTTAAAATGTTTTTTTGCAATTTTGATTTTGACAGTACCACATAAGATATGTCTTAATTGCTGAGGGGTTTATTGATTTTTAAATGCACCAGAAAATAACCCGTTTTGTACAATGCCCAGCAGTGCGTAAATGTGTTTCTGCATAGTATTTCTCCAGCAATGGTCATGTGGTGACATAAATGATGGTATTTTGAGAGGTAATCATTGAAGTCGGACATCACTGAAGGCCTAGGTGGGAAACGCACGGCCCGCCACTGGTAAAATCCAATGTCCCCAGAGGCTTAAAATAGGTTAGAATATACATTTAGCAACCATTTTTGTAAGAGTAAATCCTTTCAAAGTACAATACTATATAAACTTGGATATACTTAAGAGCCCACTAACCTCCTTCATGGCCATCAGCTCTCCAGTGTCCACATTGATGCAGGTGTACACTTTCCCATACTGGCCCTCACCTGGCAAACCAACACATGACAGCTTGTTTGCACCTCAGAACATTGATATTGGACGTAAAAAACAAACAAAGTCTTACCGATTTTGTTACCCCTCTGCCACTTGAAGGTGACCTTCCTGAGGCCCACATGCATCACGTTGTCATAAGACTTGGGCGTGTGGCAGACCTGGCCGATGATGTTGCGTTGCTTCATCACGGCGTAGCGCTTGTCTTCAAACTTGCGGATGGAATGACGGACCGCCTCCAGCGGGCTGTGGCGAGCTACTGAGTCTGAACACACAGGAAGTGGCGATGGAAAGGTGCACTCAAATGTCGCATTGGTCTCACCTTTGGATTGGCTGATGAAGGTGCGGAGCTCCCAGCTTCTGCGTGTGCTGCTGTTGGAGTCGCCCTTGGGATACGAAGGTTCTAAAATTGGGACGAGAAGAGATTTAGGAAAGGGAGCATGAAGGAAGTGGATGAAAGTAAGCTCACCTTCTCGGTCGTCTGTAGGGCTTGAATGCCGACTCAGCGACTTGAAACTGGACAGACGGTCGTTCTCGTGGAAACTGGATCCCCTTTGAGGACACAGCAGCCTATTAAACTTGCCATTAAATTAGGTACATGCACACAATCTAAAGAATAATGCAGTGTGGAGGTAAATAGGTGCTTGAAGCGCAGGTCATGTGACCCTTTAAAGCGGATGCATTCCCACTAATGCAGTCAGAAGGTTAGAGCTGGGCAACAAGTCTGACATGGTGCAGAAGTGGCGTCAAGAGCAAGAGGTTCGTGTTCTAAAGCGCTAGAGCAGAATGTCACAGGCCCGTTCTTTCAAAGGTTTCCATTTTCACACAAAAGCACAACAATCACTTCCATTGACACAAAGTGGTTTATGTAAGGGGTATTTTTTTCTTTGTCATTTGAACACATGTTGAAAGTGGCAGAAAAAAACAATTGTTGATGTAAAAGGTTGACTGAGAAGTGCCTTTTTTTGCACTTCATTTAGTCTTGTTTTAAACATTTTTTTTTGTTCATATTAACTCATTGTATACAATATTTCATTTATTTTATCTTAATATGAAGTTAATATTTTATCTCATGCATTTATTTTGTATTTTAGGACTTCAGGAGTAAAGCTTTCTCAACTGTTCATTTGTGCTTAAAAATGAAAATGTACTTATTAGAAAATAAATTAAATGGTCTAAGCCTTAGATATTCTTTACCTTAGACTCTAAGGTAAAGAATATGTACAGTGTTTTATGCAATAAATAGCAGCACTTCCAATATGAATTTTTATGTAAGCATGGAAATTGATAAGACCATACACAATGCATTGCACACTTTGTATTTAAAAAAAAAAAAAAAAAAGGATAGATCCTCTAATGACTACTTCTCTGCAATTGCATATTTCAAGGTTTCTACAGGTACCAGCAAGTCTAATTTAATATTCTAATCACTTTTTAATGCCACTTAAAATAAATGTAATGCCCATGTCCTACTGCAGATAGTTACGATAAATAGTCACAAGCTTACAATTGTCTGTATGCACAGAATTGTAAGCTTTTGACAAAATGTTAATTAGTTGCAGAGTTTACATTAACTGTTACTCTCGAGCAAATTAGAAATTGGCTCATAAGACTGTTTAATTTATTTTATACAGCAGAAGTTGCTTTGTTGGTCATGCCAAATAAATTTTGCACAGTTAACTGCTGCCTGCATTTAATTACGGACTTGTGATTAGCGAGTAGCATGTGTGATTTCACCGCGTTGATGCCCATTGAGCAAAGTTAGGAGGTTGTTTTGCACACGCTGCAAAACACCTTTCTGGGTTTACCACTGACAGGCCTTACCAGCGTTCACTAATGATGATGAAGAAAACAAAAAGGTAATGAACATTTCTATCAGACAAAATTTGAAAAAATATAATATGATGCTTTTGTTTTATTTTTGTTCTACTTTCTTTTGTTATAACTTGAGCACATGTTTCATATTTATTTTGTTTATTTTTTCCTTATGGTAGTTTTGCTTCAATTTCTTAATTACTGTTTGAAAATTATAGAGAAAAATAATTTCTATGTACATATTTGGAAAAAGTATATAGGGACATGATTACTTGTATGTTCTGATTGTTTGAATATTATGTCTCATATCAGCTTGTTACAACATCATCTTCAAGGTTCACAAAGTCCAACTTCACAAACGTCTTCTCTTTTGGTTTCGAAACACAGTGTAACCGTTAGTTCAGAATGATTAGTTCCAGCTCCAACATTAAAGTGAGTGTGGCTACCACTACGACACACTGGAAAACATGTGGAAAAGAATTGCAAGTTGGTCCCGCCTGCTCATACTGCAGCAAAGATTGTGGATTGTGTGACAAGAGGTTTCTCTGTTCATGTAATTCCACTGTGTAACATGTTTGAGCGCTCAGAGAGTATCTGTATCCATTTTGAAAGCCATAGATGAAGAAAGAAACACACCGACACAGCAATTTATCGATGACGGCAAAGTTGTTAAGTTAATTTCAGTTTATCGTACCATGAATGGACTTATTGACTATTGGTCCTGGCCTACAATTGTATGCATTTTTTCTTTACATTTATTGCTTTTTAATGCCATTTAAGTTCTTATTTTTTGCAAAATCCATTTAGTGACTTTTAATTCTTTTTAACGACCGGCAGAAGCCCTGTATTTAATGTATGTGTAAAAGCTAAAGCAATTACACAATATAAAATGTTGATAAAAAGTGTCCATGAAATGAAAACAATAGGAGATGCAATATTTCCCCAAATGCAAACAAAGGGATTCATTTAAATTAGGCTCACAAATGCTATTGATTATTGCATATTCTTACAAGAATGCCTTTGCTATCAATGGGGATGTATAACATTTACCGATGCTGATATTCCCTACTGATACCAATATTTATCAGCACAACTATCGCTACTATATTTAATTTGGTGTAATTAAAGATATTAAAAGACACATTTTTATTAACGCCAGTAACAGTCTTTTCTCAACCGCTGCCTTTTTAGCTTTCAGCAAGTCCACTGGGTTTGCAGTACATTGTAACTTTAACCTAAGGAGCAGCACGTATGCATACAGTCATGTCGATGACGTGCCTTAAAAGGAAACTAAACCTACAATATTTACAACTGCTTCCTCGAAATTAAAAATAAATAAAAATAAGAACAATGATAATCATTTGCCTTCAAAAATGGTAGTGATACTGTAGGTCAAATAGTTCTGAAGCATTGACACATTATGAAACACAAGGAGGGACACTGTGTGCCTCAATGCGGGTCACTTTAAAAAACATGTGACTGATACAAACTGCTGTGTCGTTTGACTGTGTGAGGTAATTCTAATTTTATAGCACCAAATAATATAAATATTATTTTCCTATTTACAATTTGGTTCATTGCCTAGGGAAGGGGTCGGCAACCTTTACCACTCAAAGAGCCATTTTGACAAGTTTCACAAATTAAAGAAAACAATGGGAGCCACAAAAATGTTTTGAAAATTTAAAATGAAAAAACACTGCATCCAAAGCTTAATTTGCTTTGTGCTATGTTAACCAGAGGTCTCAGACACACGCCCCAGCCCGCACCTTAATATGAAAATTTAATGTTAGTGCGGCCCGCAAGTTTTGAATGAATGGCGCTTGATAGCGTCATTCTTCCCAAACCCCCCAATTTTTCCGGGAGACTCCCGAATTTCAGGGCGTGATGGCACTGCTTTTAGCGCCCTCTACAGTCTGCTCAAACAGCGTACCTGCTGTTTGAGCAGGTACGCTCAAACATTCATGTTGAATGCAGTTTCTACTTGCACACGTAAGTGACAGCAAAGCATACTTGTTCAACAGCCACACAGCTTACACTGACACACGCATGTGTGGGGGGGTTTGGTGGTAGCGGGGTTGTATAATGTAGACCGGAAGAGTTAGGGCTGCATGGGATTCTGGGTATTTGTTGTGTTGTGTTTATGTTGTGTTACGGTGCAGATGTTCTCCAGAAATGTGTTTGTCATTCTTTTTTGGTGTGGGTTCACAGTGTGGCGCATATTTGTATCATAACAGTGTTAAAGTTGTTTTATACGTGTAAGCTGTGTGGCTGTTGAACAAGTATGCCTTGCTGTCTCCTGCGTGTGCAAGTAAAAGCTACATACAACATGTGGCCGGGCTGGCACGCTGTTTGTACAGGCTATAGAGGACAATAAATGTAGTGCCATTAGGGCACGCATTTGATTTAGTAGCTAGGGTAAAAATCGGAGTATTTTTGCCCTGGGAGATTTCTAGGAGAGGCACTGAGATCCGTAAGTCTCCTGGGAAAATCGGGAGGGTCGGCAAGTATGCAGCTGAGCCGCATCAGAGTGGACAAAGAGCCGCATGCGGCTCCGGAGCCGCGGGTTGCCGACCCCTGGCCTAGGGTCACATGTTTTATATTCCTTTCTGTCCAGCTATTTGTTAAAAAAATTCAATTTTCCTCACTATAAATTTCATTTGCAGGTCAAACATAGTGACTTTTTTTAAATCAAGAGAATGACAGCATTATTAAACAGAAACACAACATTGTAGCGGTGTCAATACAGCAAATGAGTGTGCCAGAAGCTCACTGAGGCGTCATACCTATTGCTAGTAAATAGGGATTCCAACAATTGCGAACCTGTTGGGGGCTAACTACATTTCCAATCAAGTTACCATGATTATGTCATGATTGTGGGATGGTTAGCTCGATAAAAAAAATACAGATAGCCGTATCATTTGTCTAGAACAGTGGTTCTTAACCTTGTTGGAGGTACCGAACCCCACCAGTTTCATATGTGCATTCACCGAACCCTTCTTTAGTGAAAAATTAAACTTTTTTTTTTTTTATTCAAGACAAAGTATATGTTTTTTTTACTGGTGCACAAAATGAACCGTTTAAAGAACAAAACCAACACAGTGCATAAACTCACAACAAATTACACACCTGCAAATCAGATGGAAAATTAGAGGGAACATTATTTGGGGGTATCCATAGTACGCCGATAGGGAGAAGTTTTTATTTACAAGATGAGTCAGGTGTGTCTTGACCTCCGCGACAAAGGCTCCACCGAACCCCTGAGGCCGACTCACTGAACCCCTAGGGTTCGATCGAACCCAGGTTAAGAACCACTGGTCTAGAATCTTAATGGTCCTCCTGTAATAATC
Organism: Entelurus aequoreus; assembly: GCF_033978785.1. Lineage (NCBI taxonomy): Eukaryota > Metazoa > Chordata > Actinopteri > Syngnathiformes > Syngnathidae > Entelurus > Entelurus aequoreus. Next base: position 22,336,951 of record NC_084739.1, on the reverse strand, counting down.
GGTACTCAAAAATACTGGCTCTCAGTATACGTCAGTTCTCAAAGAGTGCAGTACTAATTAGTGTGTTTACATGTACAGTAGTATCTTATATTGTATTTTGTCTGTGGGGATTTGGGCCTTTTGTTTTCTTTTTAGCAGGTGATTTAGGGCTTGGGGGCTACCTGACATCATTGGGGGCGCTGCCTGGCGCTTTCAGGTTGCCGTGTTCCCCCTGGCCCTGCGGGATGGGCCGAGGGCCGTTTGGGAACAGCTGATTCCGCAGGTCGCAGGGGAGACTTCGAGAGCTGCGTGGTAAAAACAAACAAACTGAGGAGCTCTGCCTTGGAAATGAGGATCGTCTTTGGACGAATGGTTACGTGTGTGTGTGTGTGTGTGTGTGTATGTATGTATGTATGTGGTTCACTAAATCACACACACACTTACATGAGCACACACAGACTCTGCCAGCACAGCAGTAGAGGTCAAGAGGTGCAAAAGCAGCGAAAAAAGCAGCACAGCTTTGCCAAAGAAGACTAGAAAGTCTTTTTAGTAATCACTAACCTGAACCCTTCAGCATTGGGGATGAAAAGGTTTGGATTTGGTGGGTCACTGTGACAGCGAGGGACTTTGCCAGGCCGAGGACTACTTCTGGGGGCTTGGAAAAAAAGAGAAAGGTTTTACTAGGAAACACAATTCATGTACTAGGTAAAAATTCTTAAAAGAAAATTCCCTTCATTTACAATTTAGGTTACACAAAAGCTTCAATTAAATTGTAATTGACTTAAAATTAAAACTAAAGAAAAATATATTAACTAAACATTTAGTTACTATTAATATTTTTATAACAAATAAATTGGAATTACAAATAAATAAATTGAAAGTATATCAAGTGGTAGAAAATAGATGGATGGATATATTCCCCAAAGCCGTACCTTTTGAGCATAACTCCCGCCCTCTGATCCATCACAGCCAATCACATTACACATAGTTGACATTTCCCTCGACTGACCAGTAATATAAGACGTAAAAAAGATGCCTTTACTGTCGTTAGTAAGGCATATTTTAATATTAACAGGTCACGTTTAACACTTTAATATTGCAAAACTATTACTGTGTGTATAGCCTAAAATATGTAATTGTAAATCTAAGAATTAAAGTAAATACTAGTTGGATATTATGTCTTGTATTTAGACAATGCTGTAATGTATAGTCGTCCTTCGTCACATTGTCCTTAAAATATGGCAGATTAGTTTGGGATATTATTTCATTCTTTTAAAGCATATTCTACAATTTTTTGGTCCTAAAATTAGCATTTTCCAGCATAAAAATTGTTAAATAGACTAAAAATCCTACAGTAGAATTAACCACAAGATGAGACCGAACCAATCAAAGTGCGCCGTTCAGCATCATGGCCACTGATTGGCTCAGCCTCAGGCAGCATTACTGTATTGGATTAAAAGAGTGTAAAGGTGACTGAAGGGTGTAATTGTATGTCTACAGGGCTGTAATAATGTGGAAAACATATTTACAAGGTCGCCAACAGATTTTGGTCTATGAAAATATTTAATTTATAATTAATAATTTGTACTTAGCGGTAATTGATTAGCGCAGTCATGTTCGGAACCAATTATTAGTGATAAAAGCGGGTTGACTTTACACAGTATAATAATTAGTACACATTTTAAAAAAATGTAACATCAAATTGTACGTGGTGGCAAACAACAAAACATTTAACCGCTACTATGCTTTAAATAATGTGTTTAATGTTTATTTAAATAAGCTGTACACAAAGGTGTTCTCTATACTATGCAAATAGATGTGTAGTAAAGAACCTTTCTGTATTTCAAGAAGTTGTATATTTTCTACTGGTAATAATTATTTTTTTATTATGGGGATAACTACTTGATTTTTTTTTTTTTTAAAAAGCACATTTATGTCATATTTTATAATTGTTACACTAAATTGTGGGTGTACATGTTATATATGTAGAATGAAGTTTAGGTTATATTTAATTTTCCATTTCAATAAATATGTGTATTGCTTCATCACGGGTGAATGCAGAAGTTGTAGCTTGCAACCTAATCTTTGACATCAGCAACCAACAACAGTGACAAAAAAGAATGGGGACAGATCTGATTTGAGTCATATCGTCAGTGGAAAATTTGCAACGATTTAGAGGGCGTGGAGTCTGTTTTGAAAAAACAAAGATCCAGAAAAGTAAGCAGCATCTCACCAATGTATAAGCCTGTGACCGGGCTGTGAGGTTTCCCGATCACGTGACCGATGCATTCATTCATCAGTGCTTGTAAATTCTAAAAAAAAATTACAAAAAAGAAAGAAGACAATTTATGTCAGTCAAACATTACATTTCAAGCATAATAAGAAGATGAGCCGCATGGCTTTACCAGGAAGTCGTCTTCTGGTAAAGCTGATATGAAGGCAGGTTCAATAGCCTGAAGGAAGTCAAAACCTTGAGTCGCCCACCTGTGGAAACAAGAAGCACAATTATTTTTCATTCACATTCTAATAGATTCCAACAAAGGAAGTGTGCTGCTGTTGACATTTAAGGATTTATAACAGTTCAAATCAAGGTCTTGGTTGTACAAGAATGCAATTTGTGCAACTTATTATTGTTGTGCGGTGTTATAGCAAAAACAACCCCCAAACGTCTCCAAAATGTGGAATTTCAATTAAATTTGAATTTGCTCCATCCCCACAGGATGTTGAATTGGAATTCACAGGAAGTGGAATTCAAGACAATGCAATTCAGAGAAATTATTTACAAAACACATTCTTAAAGGTTTTAGCTTAAATACTACAAAATACTTGACAAACACCAAAACTAAACACAAATTCCCTCCATTTAAAATATATGGATAAATTAAAATATATCTTTCCATCATTTTCCATAATTTAAATGTATGGTAGCAATTTTCTGTAATTTTGTGTATGTTCAAATGTCTTAATGAATGTTCATTGCTAAATAAATGTTTTATTCAACACTAAGCTGTACTGTTCAGTTATTTTGTTGTCTTACATTTATGTGCCTCATTAGCAAGTACTATATTGTATGTAGTTCAAAGATGTTAGATGGCAGTAGTCTATAGGCTACAGTGTGTTCCCAAGACAGCAAGCAGTCTTTGCCATGAAGTTCAAAGTGCCAGTATTTACTTTTGTTTACTCCTACAAAGTGTTTAAACAGTAAGTATTGTATTCATTACACAGCAGCTGTTTGATTGGAACGTGTTTTGATAACCAAATTTAGAGGTGTTGGAATCCCCATGGAAAACAATAATGCTAATGCTAGTCATTACCGTGTGTATGGCAAATCCAATGTAAAAAATTATGTGTTTATATATACATAAACACAGAAATATATATACCGGTACACACACACACAAAAAAAAAATAAATAAATATATATATATATATATATATACACTACCGTTCAAAAGTTTGGGGTCACATTGAAATGTCCTTATTTTTGAAGGAAAAGCACTGTACTTTTCAATGAAGATAACTTTAAACTAGTCTTAACTTTAAAGAAATACACTCTATACATTGCTAATGTGGTAAATGACTATTCTAGCTGCAAATGTCTGGTTTTTGGTGCAATATCTACATAGGTGTATAGAGGCCCATTTCCAGCAACTATCACTCCAGTGTTCTAATGGTACAATGTGTTTGCTCATTGGCTCAGAAGGCTAATTGATGATTAGAAAACCCTTGTGCAATCATGTTCACACATCTGAAAACAGTTTAGCTCGTTACAGAAGCTACAAAACTGACCTTCCTTTGAGCAGATTGAGTTTCTGGAGCATCACATTTGTGGGGTCAATTAAACGCTCAAAATGGCCAGAAAAAGAGAACTTTCATCTGAAACTCGACAGTCTATTCTTGTTCTTAGAAATGAAGGCTATTCCACAAAATTGATTGGATATATATATATATATATATATATATATATATATATATATATATATATATATATATATATATATATATATATATATATATATATATATATATATATATATATCAATCAATGTTTATTTATATAGCCCTAAATCACAAGTGTCTCAAAGGGCTGTATATATATATATATATATATATGTATATATATATATATATATACAGTATATATATATATATATATACAGTATATATATATATATATATACACACACACACACACACATACAGTATATGTGAATATATACACATAAATGTGTATATATATTGTATATATTCATGTGTTTATGTATATATACAAAAAAAGTGCAGTTCCCCTTTAAAGGCTGCACCCCATACAATAAAACCAAAAAGGGTTTTGAAATAAGCGTGTTAAATGACATCGGACAGTCGGCGGTTACAGTACCTCGGCTTGGTGCCCCGGCCACTCTCGCACTTAGTCAGGACGTACGTCATCCACTTGCGGGCGAAGGCTATGTAGCGTTCGCCTATTCTCTGCCTGTACTGCCCTGACATGAGGCGTACCACCTCCTTGTGGTACTGTAGACAACACAAGGCAAATGTTACACAGAAAGTACATGGATGCAAAGAAACATTCATTGATTCCATTGTATTACTTGGTTTGTTATTAGCTCCCAGCTGTGGAGTTGCTATCATTATTAAAGCATCAAGTCATAAATCCTGTTTTTACACTCTTCAGCCCTTTGAGATTTCATCGCTTTACCTCAAAGGCAAAGTTGTATCCCTGGATCATCGCCTCTCTGTAGTACTGCTGCAGAGTGGCCGACTCGGACTCCTCTACCTCAGCCTTAAACTCGGTCGTGAACATGTACTCCACTCGATCGATGGCCGAGCTGATCTTTATGCAAAGCTGCAGGGCTTCGTCCTGTGTTGGGCAACATTGGGAGCAGAGAGACGAGATGGTGAGCGTGCACGAAACGACAAGTCGCATCAATGGTAAATGGATTTTACTTGTATTGCGCTTTTCTACCTTCAAGGTACTCAAAGCACTTTGACACCATAACAACATTCACCTACTGATGACGCAGCATCAGGAGCAACTGGGGGTTCAGCATCTTGCGCAAGGCTACTTCGACATGGTCACAGGAGGACTAAGTATCAAACCCAAAATTGTTTTTCTTTCATTTATCCGTAAGTTATAAAAATTACGTCACAAGTTTGGATAAAATCAATTTTGCAGTAAACGTTTAATGATAAGGTTGTTTGAATAAAATTAGGAATGTGTAACACAACCTACACTTCCTTGCAAAAAAATCAAAATGGTTAATTCCTTCTTGAAGTGTAATACACCCGACTGGTAACTCAACACAGACGTCATAACAACATCAAAGCTCACACTAATGCATTCACACTGTTAAACAAGTTAAAACTCTACTACAAAGCCAACGCCGTTCATCAACAACACCCAGAAACATCGCCGGCTACGTTTGGCACGAGTTCATCTAAGATGGACTGATGCAAAGTGGAAAAGTGTTCTGTGGTCTGACGAGTCCACATTTCAAATTGTTTTTGGAAACTGTGGACGTCGTGTCCTCCGGAAAAAAGAGGAAAAGAACCATCCGTATTGTTATAGGAGCAAAGTTGAAAAGCCAGCATCTGTGATGGTATGGGGGTGTATTAGTGCCCAAGACATGGGTAACTTACACATCTGTGAAGAAACCATTAATGCTGAAAGGTAAATACAGGTTTTGGAGCAACATATGTTGCCATCCAAGCAACGTTATCATGGACGCCCCTGCTTATTTCAGCAAGACAATGCCAAGCCACGTGTTACAACAGCGTGGCTTCATAGTAAAAGAGTGCGGGTACTAGACTGGCCTGCCTGTAGTCCAGACCTGTCTCCCATTGAAAATGTGTGGCGCATTATGAAGCCTAAAATAACACAAAGGAGACCCCGGACTGTTGAACAACTTAAGCTGTACATCAAGCAAGAATGGGAAAGAATTCCACCTGAAAATGTTCAAAAATTGGTCTCTTCAGTTTCCAAACATTTACTGAGTTTTGTTAAAAGGATAGGCCATGTAACAAAGTGGTAAAAAATTCCCCTTTGCCAACTTTTTTGCCATGTGTTGCTGTCATTAAATTCTAAGTTGATGATTTGCAAAAAGTTTCTTAGTTAAAACATTAAATATCTTGTCTTTGCAGTCCATTCAATTGAATATAAGTTGAAAAGGATTTGCAAATCATTGTATTGTGTTTTTATTTACGAATTACACAACGTGCCGACTTCACTGGTTTTGGGTTTTGTTTATGAGATGAAGTGAGGGCATTGCTACAAACAACAGATATGAGTAGAGCAGATAAGTGTGTGTGTTTCAAAGGTTGCGAATTGCAGATTGTGGTTATGTAAGCACCTTGAGCTCCTCCAGAGCGCCGGCGATAAGAGGCTGACTGGATGTTTGCTCGCGGCTAAGAGTGAGCACATCCTCCATGGACTGCTGAACGGCCTTCCGCTGAGCCACCAGATGAGCCGACTGCATCACGATGATGAGCACGTTCTCCACCTGTGATCAAAGTGACAGGTGGTGAAGAAAGTGCAAGAAGGTTGTTACGGGTGAGAGTAAGGCACAAATTGGTGGCTGTCTCGAGGGCGCTAGCATTTTGAAATTGGTAAAGACATTAATGTGTCGTATTTAGGGATGTGATTATGTTAAAGTTTAATATCACAGTTATAGTGACCAAAATTATCACTTTACCATTATCGTGGTATTGTTGAATGTGCTCGAAAAGTACCTATACACACACTGAAATCTTTAGATTTTTTTAAATAACTAAAATAGACCCACTGTAAGAAACCCCACTATTTTGCATGTATTATGTTTCTTATGCTTAACTGATAAGAGTGTTCTGCCGAGCGTTGTATTGACTTATTATGTTCAGCAGTCATTGAACACATCTTAAAAACACCACTGTGTCATATTCCTTTGAGTATATTATATTGTGCTAAGACAGCACAGCTTGTAAGTTCAATGTGCACAATTAAAATAGCTTAGTTTCTCAGACAGCAAAGTGTTTAAATAAGTTCAGATTGGGGTATGTTGTTTTTTAATGGGGGAAAAAATTAAAAAATTAAAAATGAAATAAAATAAAACTATTCATGTTGTCATTTAAGATAGCAAGCGAGTGACAGTCCATCTGTGGGTTTATCAAAGTGCAGCTATCAATCAATGTTTTCCGATCGTTTTTATTTTAAAACTGTAATACTAACCATTGAGAGTTTTACCGCGGTTATCATTACATATCTACTTGTATTCATGTTAGGATTTAAGCTAGCTAGTGAATAGCCAGCTTCCCCAGTGCATGAGCGGTATCACTGGTGTGTGGGTTTATCGAGGTCCTGTTATCAATAACGTTTTTTCTATCATTTTCATTTGAAATGGTAATGTTAACCGTTGAGAGTTTTACAGCAGATTTATCAATAATACTTGTGGTCGTGACATCCCTAGTTTAAATAAAAATGTAACTTTAATTCGGTGACACACTGATAAGTGGCTGACATATACCTTCATGGCCCTCAGAGTGTCCACTGTTTCCATTTGTGGGACCAGTTTGAGCAGCTCTCCATCCCACTGTGCCCAGTCAGAATCAGCCGTCAAATCCCCGCTGCGGTGCTTGCTCATCAACAGGTAAGCCTCATCCTCAGCCAATTCATCAGGCTCTTTAGAGCAATCTTTACCCGCAGCAGCATTGAGGAGCTGCAGAATGAGCGGCCTCTGAGCCAACAAGCCGCAGGGAACAAACACCTGCAGCTCCTCCAAGCCGGGAATCTGAACCTGAGGGTGGATAAAAGTGTGCTTTTACTTGAACGTCACCCCACAGAAAGATGAGAAGTGACAACCGAAACACACCTTGACATAGCTCCTTTTCTTCAGAGCCTCTAGGAGGGACGCCACCCCGTTAGTGATGTTGAAATCTGCAGCAACCTCCAAGTCCTGCCGGCAAAAAGGACGCAAGCAGGCAGTGAGAAGATTAAGTCTCAAGATGGCAGATTGTGCGGAGTCACAGTCGTGGCAGCTTTATTGCTCGACAACAGCACTGCATACTCTCACCTTGCGAAGCATTTTGGCAAAACCCAGAGCCTTGGATGCACGTTCTCTGGCCTCGTGGAACAGCTCCTTAAGGGACCGACTCGTCTCGATCACCGATCGCCTTGGAGAAACACACAGAAATAGTCACATCAAAAACATTGACCAGCAACACAATCACATGAGAGGTAATAATAAAAGTCTTTGCAGACACAAAGTGTATTATTGTTGTCGTTTGCATATCATGCACACACTGCAAATTATTTGCCACTTGCCAAGATTTAAAGGGGATTTCTAAAAATGTCCCTAGTTTTAAGAGCCTATTTTTAGTCATTGACTTTATGCATCATAATCTTAACTTTAGCATGAATAATTATGTTTTGTCTATTATGGTTTAAAAATCTTAAAATTTTGAAAATAATTATTCAAATATGACATTTTGGTTTTCCCAACAAAGAAAATCTGTTTTATTATCCCAAGGACGCTACATTTAAAAATTGCCAGTTGAACAATGCTTGTTTTTAGAATTAAAAAAACATTTTTATCTTAAAAGTCCTGCAGGTTTCAAAAAGTCACATTAAAGACTAAGACTTTTTAAGACCATACTGAAAATTATTTAAGACCATTTCACATTCACACGGACAAAAAAGTACAGAGACAAAAAGGAAAATCAGAGGGCCAGAATGAATTGTACGTATACAAATTCATTCACTGCTCTTACACATTGGAAAACAAAATGGTTTAATACACCAGAAGCTTCTCTACTGTAAACTAATTGAAGAAAATATTAGCAAACATCACAACAGCCATTTCTCACATTTTCACCTTTTGTAAGAAAACTCTTCTATGGCAGTGTGCTTCATATCGAGTGTTTTCATGCAACAACAAGCAGAACGTCAGTAATGGCAGAGAAAAGCACAACGTATTGTCTGTGAAAGGGACTGTTAGCGTCTCTGCTAAAGCTAAATGGTTAACTTTTGCAGTGTTTTTGCGGCTGTCAGAATTGAGCAAATAGATTAAAACATTAACAGTACTACTGCTGTATCTGCACAAAGTTGTAAAAACAGAGAGTGCAGACAGAACGATTGTCGAAGGAGAAAGAAGTCGATTATGGCTTGCAAGCCTCAAACAGAATTTGGATGTGAATAATGTGGATAACGTTAAATTTGCTCAGCTCATCTTTTATCTTGTATGTATGAATACACTTACCTGTTGCGACTTTTTTGAAAACATATTACTAATAAACAAGGACTAGTTTTTATTTAAGCATGACAAGAGTTAATTTGCAAATATCTCTGGCTTTCCTCTGTTTAGTGTAAACACTAAACAGACAACCTTTATAGCTTTAAATGTCAGTTGCTGTATAAACTTGGAGAAAAGATTAGGCATGAGAAGCTGACCTGAAAATATTGAAATAAATAATAGAAATAATATATGAGAATTAGGGCCGTGAATCTTTGGGTTTCCCACGATTCGATTCAATATCGATTCTTGGGGTCACGATTCGATTCAAAATCGATTTTTTTTTTTCAATTCAACGCGATTCTCAATTCAAAAACGATTTTTTCCCGATTCAAAAGGATTCTCTATTCATTCAATACATAGGATTTCAGCAGGATCTACCCCAGTCTGCTGACATGCAAGCAGAGTAGTACATTTTTGTAAAAAGCTTGAATAATTGTAAAGGACAATGTTTTATCAACTGATTGCAATAATGTAAATTTGTTTTAACTATTAAATGAACCAAAAATATGACTTATTTTATCTTTGTGAAAATATTGGACACAGTGTGTTGTCAAGCTTATGAGATACAATGGAAGTGTAAGCCACTGTGACACTATTGTTCATTTTTTTAATTTTTTATAAATGTCTAATGATAATGTCAATGAGGGATTTTTAATCACTGCTATGTTGAAATTGTAACTAATATTGATACTGTTGTTGATAATATTCATTTTTGTTTCACTACTTTTGGTTTGTTCTGTGTCGTGTTTGTGTGTCCTCTCAATTGCTCTGTTTATTGCAGTTCTGAGTGTTGCTGGGTCGGGTTTGGTTTTGGAATTGGATTGCATTGTTACGGTATTGCTGTGTATTGTTTTGTTGGATTGATTAATTAAAAAAAATAAAAATTTAAAAAAAAAATTTTTTTAAATCGATTTTTTAAAAATGAGAATCGCGATTCGAATTCGAATCGATTTTTTCCCACACCCCCAATGAGAATTATGTTTTTTTATATAGATTTACTGCTGTGAGTACACTACGACCACAGAGAAATGTGCAGTGTGTGCTTACTGTATGTGATAGTATGATTTCACTAGTAAATACCTCATATTGATCTCCTTCAGCAAGTGGTGCCACTTTACCCACATAACACTTCTTGGGGGGGTTAAGATAGATAGATTTATTGGTCCCCGTGGGGAAATTCATTTTCACTGCCGTACATTTAAACAATAGACATTACACATCACAAAACAAAAATAACAAAAATACATCATACATGACAAACACATTTATGAGCTTGTCAGAGCAGGGCGGCTATAGCTGCAGGGATCAGGCTTTTCCTGAGGCGGGCCCTCTGGAATTTAATGGTTCTGTACCTGCGCCCTGATGGTAGTGGGATGATGTATTGGTGTATTGGGTGAGTGATATCCTGGACTAGTGTTTGCCAGTAAGTTGATCCTTGTATAGTTGTGCAAGTGTTTGTGGCGTTTCACCATCTTTTGACACAGATTTATCCAGGATTTTTGACTTTTACATAATCCTTTCATTCACTTTCACCAATTTAAGCAAGTAATTCGGCTCTGCTGCGGGCTTTCATCACATTTACTCCGCTGCTATGCTAAGCTTTGACAACGGACCACTGCACGCGCACAGCACACTAGCTGATGGCGCGCGATAAATTCCGACCAGGGCAGCAGAGGTAGCCTACTTTGGTTCCGTTTTGTAGTTATGTTATAGCAGGGGTGCACAATACGTCAATCGAAGGTAGTGTGAGTAGATCACATGGCATTAAAAAAGAAAATAAACTTCAGCATCAGCCCTGACGGCACACCACTGACTGCGCATGCGCAAACAACTACGCCAAATGCGGCAAAACTATCAAGTCAGCTAGCCAGTTACCAAGTTAGCCTCCATTTTACAGCCTTGTTTTTTTTCTCTAAACTTAAGAAATGGTATAAAAATGAATGGAGGAGCTGGACCAAGCAAGCCAAAAACGTATCACTTTCATACGGAATGGGAGAAGGACTTTTTTTTCACTTTGTCATTTTTGAAGTGCATATGCCTTATCTGTTAGACTATCGTTTGCACTACAAAAGAAGGGAAATGTGGAGCGGCATTTTCGGACTGTTCATAAAAACTACGACACCGACTTCCCACCGACAAGCGAGCTGAGGAGGAGAAAAGTGAGGGAACTAAAATGCCAGTTGTCCGGGCAGCAGTCATTTTTCTCACAGCTAACTTCGAAAGCGAAAGACGCCACCAAAGACTCGTTCAGCGTGAGTCATTTCATTCCATCCAGTGCAAGTCATCAGAGTAAGGTAAACACAAAAAATTTGTGTTGTGCAATATGGACTCGTTTGGTTTTGCAAGGTACATTAACATACATTGTACATATAAAGAATTCTCAATATATTCATAAATAAATAGATAATTTTGGCTTGGTCATTTTATAAGTAGCTCGCATGGTGAAAAAGTGTGTGCACCCCTGTGTTATAGCGTCCTCAAAAATCGAAACATTGAAAAGCAAGACTGAAGTTTCTGCATGTTTTAAATAAAAGTAACGTTCGTCGATTTTTAAGACCTTTCAAAATCGTATTTAAGGCCTTTTTTGAGATTTTAGGAGAATTCTAGACATTTTAAGGCCTTAGTGTTGGATTCAAGACTTTTTAAGACCCTGCGGATACCCTGTAGATATACAAATCTTAATTTAGGATGTCTTATCAGGTAAAATAACTCGCTGCATGGACAGATAATTTCACTGGTTCTGTAGTATTTTTTTTCTTAAAATCTAGTCTTTTTATCTAATATTTTTGTCAGCTCTTTTTGGCAGTGCATAAATGACATCATCAAACTATCTCTTTGCATTTTTCAAGGCTTGTATTGGTGTACCTAATGTTGTGGCCGCCGCCTTACCTGATCTCATCTGATGCGGTGCTGTCGTCGGCACTTTCCCAAAACTCATTACCGCTCTTTTGTAGCCCAGCGTCAAGGAACTCTCCGGTGGATTTGAGCAGCATCCCAGCAATGTCGCTGCAGAGCAAAACAAAATACAGTTGATTTGTACCGTTTGAACGATGAAGAGACCTTCAATTGGTGCAACTAACCAGAAAAGCTTTCCAGACTGGGCTTCACCCCCCCGGATGTAGGGGGTGATGTCCTTGGTGAAGTGCCACTCTTCCTCCAGAAGGTTCTTCAAGCTGTGAGAGGCCTGTGGCAGCTGCTGCAACATCTGGATCCAGCTGTGCATGTAGTCAAAGTAAACCTGGAACACAAACAATACCGTTCTCAAAGCGCTCAGGCTAGCGGCGGACAACGGTGGTAGTGACGCCATCTTACCACGAGCATCTTGTGCAGATCCTCCTCGAACTCGTCAATGTTGGCGTTGGTCTGCAGGCCCTGAGCATCAGTGACCACGCCGCGCAGCATGAATTGATAGTATTGCTTCATGAGGAGGCCGCCTTTCAGAACCTCTTTGCACTCACGCACCAACTGCAGGACACATGTGAAACGCGAAGATGTTAGCATGAATGATAGAGTGATAAGATGATTATGGATCCTGCAATCAGGTTTTTATGCGGTCGATTCCCAGATACCAATAACGGTTACATGTATAACCTGTAAACTGTTCAATGTTTTTATGGTGAATGCTAACAATTACACAATAACTAGTTCCTTACTTTCTCTTGTTACATACGATTGTTTGAACAAAACAAAGCCAATAGATAGAGGTGGGAATCTTTGGGCACCTCACGATTCGATTACGATTACGTATCAGGAGCGACGATTCGATTATTGATACATTTATAATTTATATATATTGATGCAGTTTTACACTTCTTTTAGTTTAACTAAATAAGCATTTATCACTTGCAACTTTAAAAAACAGTGCATTTGTAATAAGAAACAGTAATTCTCACATTTATTAAATTAATGGAAATGTGTGCAACATAGGAACCTAACTGCCCTAAAATAAAGGAGCTGGTCGGATCTCTCGGTGAGGTGGCTCGTTGTAGTCAGCCAATTTTTAGAACTGTCTGCATTACTTTAATTACAATAAATAAATCAATTATTGACGTTTACTAATCGATTTTATAATCGTCCATGTCCGAATTGCAAAGTACATAAAAATCGATTACTTACTCCACCTCTACCAATAAGGTAACTAAACAAAACAAAAAACTACTATAAACTACTCATTTTAATGCTTTTTTGCCCTCCTGCGTCTGGAGAATTATTCAGAGTTTGGAAACATTAACAACATTTTTTTTTGAGAGAATAAAAATATCCATTTAATCACTCTTGCATAGATCCTATACTGATACTACCAATTTATGGATTGATCTGCCCTCCTCTTTTGTGTCGTGTACTGGCTGCCAACAATGTTGGCACACCAGAGTTGTCTTCTCTCTAGACTCTTATTAATCTACTTATTATTATCCTGTTAATAGCTACTTACTTTCTGCTGCAACTTTGTTCTATCAACACAACTCTCGAGATGTAACATGTTTAGCCTCGTTCTCCAGTGATAATGCTAGTTAAGATACTAAGAAATGCAGTTAATTTGCCATGATGGAAGTGATTATTATAATCTTGGGGGAGCGACTCCACACTCTGTATGGAGACATACAATTAGCTGATAGTCACTTGTCAGCCGAGGGACTTATCAAGTAAATATACCGTCAGTCACAAGGGATTTGCGATTGTGAGATTGGCATTAAAAGGCATTAATCGTCAATGACATCCGATACTGATCGGTGGCCGATCGATGGGCACATCCCTACTGGTGATGGCTTAAAGGGAGAGACTCAGGAAAATCTACATGCCTGTTTGATACTGAGTAGTGAAGGTTCTCCAGCAGGCCTCTGCTCCAGTCGAAGCTTGAGGCACTCGTGGATGACGTTGAGGAGAACTCTGCAAAGCACAAGAAATGCAGGCCGGAAGGACGGGAGATCCATGTCCAGCAACTCCTCCCAAGACACTTGGTCCGCCCCGAGTTCCGGGTCAGCCGAGCCGGCGCAGGAGCCTTGGTGCGACAGCTCCGGCAGGTAGTCGTTGTACAGCATGGGGTCTGGGAAGTCGGCGAACTGCAGGGGGAGGAAAGCCACAAACATATTTAAGATAATTGTGAGCTTAAAGCTTGCCAAGCTTGCAAGCAAAAACATTTTAGTGCTAATCAACATTAGGATTGTTCAAGCTTAGCCTTAGCCTAAATGAACTCCATGGTGTTCAAGGATGAATAGTCTCTCCTATTGCTATTGTAGTATTTTTTCAGCTATAGTTTCATTAATCATTAGTAATGTAGCAGCCTAGCTTTGAATGGCAGGGTCCCTGCTATTTAACTCTTTTTTTTCAAACGCTTATTGCAAACGCTTATTAATTTGACATAGTAAGTCATTATTTTGTCATTATTTTGACTTAGTAAGTAATTATTTTGACTTTGTGAATTAACCCCTGGAGAGACACCACCTTAACTTAACCACCTTAACAAATTTTCTGGAGGATACACTGCCAACGTATCATTTGGCCAAATCAAGGCCCCAAACAAAGACTCCCACGCATTTCTGAATGCAAAATAAACTACATACGGGTCGAAGAAAGTTGCAAATATTGAATTTAACAAAGGTCTTGTAGCAAAGAAACGTTTCAACACAGAACAATAAAACCAAAGAAACTACTGTGCTGTACATGAGACATTTCTACTATTTGCTACAGTATCCTGTTGCTTGTATGCTGGCGATACACTAGATTCATTTTAGTGGAAACAACAGTTAAATCACATTATAGTGCTTTTCCACTACAGTGTCGAAAACAAATGAACAATGTGCACTGGGTTATGTATTTCTATTTCACATGAGGATGCACACACAGCCTGATAAAAATAATAGTAGTAATTGTATAGCAGTATGTATTTGTTGAGTTGTAGTAATTGGCAAGTGTAAAAGAGTATTTGTAAAGCTTGCGGTTATTGCTGTGAACAGTTATCAACTACTAGTTTGTTGAACGCAATACTACAATCTAAGGCGCTGTGAAAAGGTTGAGAATTCTTTTCATTCTGTTCCACATCTATGACTCAGCAAGATTACTATTAGTTATCCTTGTGCAGTTGCTGCTTTGGTCAAAACCTATTTTTCAGTGTTGTGCAACACAAAAGAGATGAATATGGGAAACAGGTTGCATAGAAGACATTTTCCTGTAAAAGGCTAAGAGTATGTGTCTCATTTTCAAGTAATGTACTCTACTATATAATAGACCTTGCATCAAGTTACTATTCCAAGATATTAGATGGCAGTAGTCTAAAGACTAAAGTGTGTTGCCTTAGAACCTGTAGTCTTTGCCATTAAGTTGAATGTGACTATTCTTTCTTTTGTTGAGCCCTACAAAGTGTTTATACTGCAATTATTATATTCTTTTGTTGAGCCCTACAAAGTGTTTATACTGCAATTATTATATTCATTAAACTCCAGCTGTTTGATTGTAACATGTATCTTAGTTGTAGTTTTCATTACCAAATTTGTAGGTGTGAAATCGCCATGAAAAAGCACTGATGCTAATCTTTTGCATGTCTACCATCAAATCCAATGTAAATTAGCTGATTGACTGCAAGTGCTGGAGTCGGTGCCGAGGCTGCAACCAGACGAGACGTCACATGCGGCATGCCACAAAGGTATCGAAATATGGCACCGTTTGATTTTTAGTGAATCGGTCGGTACCTATAAAAATACCAAATTTTTTACCCATCCCTAATTGTGGCGTATAAAAAACGAAGTTTGACTGTACCTGCAAAATTCAAGTTGACAAAAAAACACTCTCGTTCAGGGGAACTGAAATTGAGGCTTAGCGATCATTTATGGCCCGCGACTCATTTTGTATAAGCTCATATTTCTTTTAAAAAATGACGGGAGAAAAGAAAAGAAAAACAACATCAAAAATGGGTGAAAATAAGTAAATAGGTGTAACATAATGACAAAATATTTGTAATATTGAAACAACTAACAAACATGACATGCAGGCTGTTTTTTAAACATACATAACTCATTAGTATATTGATTTTTGTTTAAACTATATGAAAAAATTGCCTTTTTTTCCCAGGATTTTGGACATTAGTGTGGGTTGTGTAACTGCAATAGTTTCCCAGTTCTATTCACAATATATATAAGAATAAAAAAAATCATACATCTTAAGGTTATAAATGCTGGCTAAGGGTGTGAGTTGTCACTTGACACAAATGTTTTTCTTTTAAGAAAATACAATGCAATATTGTTATATAAACATACCGTAATAATTAAATTGTCATGTGCTGCCTAATCATATTGAAGGAATCAATCAAAAAGTCTCACCTCCAGTGCAGGTGTGTGGCAGAGCAGGGCCGCCCTGGACCTCTGAAGGGAGCGGTCCATCAGTTTGTGCAGTCTGAGGATGAGTTTGCGCAGTCCCATCTGCTTCAGTGCTTTATCCACAAAGGGTCTGTAGATGGCGGTGGGGCAGGACACGCCCCCTCCTGCCTGTGCTGTCGGGAGAAACTCTTCCTCCGACAACAATCGGGCAAATTTGGGAGTCAGAGTCGGAGACAGCTCTCTCTCGTGTAGGATACATCCCGCTGTCTCCTCCTCCTCATCCTCCTCCGCCGCATCCTCACCGTCACTTTCAGCAGTGAAAGTGGCGGTTGAGTTGTTCTCCTCGTCCTCCTCGTTCTCGTCTTCTTCGTTGCCACGCGAGCAGCGGGGGGACGGGATCTCAAAGACGGGCCAACCGATGCGAGAGAGGTCCCGTAGGCCCAGGACGGTGGCCATGACGCGCAGCTTCTGGTTGAGGTCCTGAGTGATGTTGAGCCACAGACAGAGCGCCTGCACTCTGCCCTGAAAGTCTCGCGCTGCATACTTCTCATAGTCCCTTTGCAAGGCTTGCAACGAGGGGTACAGCGCCTCCACGTACTCCAGCAGCTCCATGACGCGCTTGACCTGCTCAAAGGCCAACCGCTGCCTTTGAAGGTGCTCTTTGCAGTCGCCGCCTGACCCCAGGGGCTCGGCTGCATTCATCCCAGTGGAGGGGCATGCACTAAAGCCCCAAGAATCCACCCCGCAGTGGTTGGTTTCCGCTACAGCTGGCTTACCTTTCTCTTGACAGTCTAAGTTCGGAACAGTCCTAACAGTCTGGCAGTCCACGTGAACGCCTTGGGACTCCGAACACAGAGCCTGTCTCAGGCTGTCGTACTTGACCTTGAAATGCAGCACATCGTTGATGAGGTCGGGGATGGCCTGGCGCGCCGTGAAGAGGAAGAAATCCTGGTCGCTGATGGAGCGCCGTGCGTGCCACGCCTGCAGCTCCAGCCAAATGACTTCATTGTTGTGTCCCATGAAGGCCATGTTCTCCAGGCCCCGCTGCTCCTTCTCCTTGCGCTTGGACGACATGGACGTGAGCTTGAGCAGCAGCCGCAGCGTCTCAAAGAACTTGAGGCGGTCCGCCGGACAGTCCGTCCTGGAGGTCTGGCGGTGTGTGCGGGCCATGTGGGGCATGGACACGGGGAGTTTGCAACTGCTGCAGCCCAAGCTCAGGTAGTGCTTCCGGGGGTCCATGTTGAGGGTGCCAAACGGGCCTGATTTGGACAGCGGGTCCAGCATGAAGGTCTCAAAGGTCTTTTTGTGGTCTCTCTCTGTGGAACGCAAGGTGGCCCTCTGCTTCTTGCCCTGCTTGTAGCTGTGCTCCTCGGGCATCTCCGCAGGCCGGGGGCTCTCTTTCAGGCCAGACGGGCTGTGGTCCGCTGAAACACACACACAGAACTGCTGGCTCAGCAAAAGCAGACCGACCATACAACACAAATATTGTCTATGATCACATCTGATTTATCTCACTCTTGCAGGGAGAACGTCCACCACTCCTTGTCTGGCTGTTTTTCTGATGATGTTTGCCAGACATACGCTTCATCTGACGGTGGGTGTAAGGAGGCGATGTAGCATACAGAGGTTCCTCTTCCTCGCTGGGCGAGTCCCAGGATTCCTCCTCCTGAGAGTTCTGTCTGGATTCATCTTCCAGCGGGTTGCCCTGCCTGTTAACATTTACGATGTAATTTAGAAGCAAAAAATAGCCAAACTGTTCACAACGAGCTATTCATGCTGACATTTTTATAATAAGCAGAGCTGCCCGAAGGCCGAAATTAACAACAAAGACGCTCTTTGGCTTCTTTTTTTCCCCTCTAAGTGATTTT
Organism: Entelurus aequoreus; assembly: GCF_033978785.1. Classification (NCBI taxonomy): domain Eukaryota; kingdom Metazoa; phylum Chordata; class Actinopteri; order Syngnathiformes; family Syngnathidae; genus Entelurus; species Entelurus aequoreus. The sequence continues at coordinate 22,318,531 of NC_084739.1, read as the reverse complement.
AACGATGTCAAACCAGGAGAACCACAGAAGCATGTACAAGGTCAGAAAGTGCTTGAATGTTTGCAGCCATATCAGAGCGCGCAGCAAATCTCTTGCAATGCCACAGTTGCAAAAAGTGAGGCTGCAATGAATGTGCGGTGCTCGCCACAGCAGACTGACGACGGACTGGTGATGTCTCCCGTGGAGCCTGACTGGCTGCCTCTTTTTGCACAAGACGACCACAGCGCTTTAGACACATGCCATCAAAGCGCTTAACTTACTTTTACACTTCTATGATACTTAACGCTAACTCGCTCACAGTCTATGTTTTCGACATCAAAAAATCAAAACAATGCCCGAATGAGATGAGTGTTATATATTGAACCTGCGCCACTACTTAGGTTTCGTTGTTAGGTCCTGTTTTTTGTCAATTATTTTCTGGAATCTTTGTTTACACATCTGTTTTAAAGAGAACATCTCCTGAAGGGACCTATTGTGCAAAACCAACTTTTCTCACCTTTTTTTGTGTATTTGGGTTATGCATAAGTGCCAAAAATTTGAACTCTTACCACGGAGGCATGGCAGAGATATTTATAAAACAATCTTGCCTTCCTTTATACTTCTTCCAAAAGGAGATATTTGATATTTGCCCCATTAGCAACTTTTGTCCCACGTCAGCGGATTTCTCCATAAATGACAAAGTTACCCAGAGTGCTTTGTGTGAATCTACCATGTACCGTAATTTTTTTCTATCCTCTTGTTAAGGGACAGACTGGCTCGTACGTGCACATGCATCCTCTGCTATTGCCATTTTTGATACAAATTAGCGTATAGTTCGAAGAGACGGTCAGAAAGCGTTTTAAAGATGGTCTGTAAAGCATAATCTATGCAACATTTTGACCAAAGAACCACCATCACATGTTATTTACAATACAAAATAAATAAATAAATCACCTGTGACCCCAAGAGGGACAAGGGGTAGAAATTGGATGGATGGATGTACTTAAGTATTCCAAAGCATTTGCCACGAAGCTCAAAAGTGAGGTCAGGTGCATCCTGTTTCAACTGATCATCTCTGAGATGTTCTGATTTTGGCAACCTAAAATGTTGAAAGAGCCGTATTGGACCAAAAATTTAAAAAAAATTAAAATGTCTGGAGCCTCACAAAATTAAAAGCCTTATATAAGTGTTACAGTGACAGCAACACATTATGTAAGTGTTTATATTAGCTTACTATCAAAATGACTATGTGTCGCAGGCTGACAGAAATATTGAAATGTAATATTTATTCTACACATTTTTACAACATTGGAGAACATTATTAAAAACGGAGGCTGCTCAGAGGGTGAGATAGCCTCTTGGAAATTTCTGGCTTAGAATGGCCAAAGGTATATATGTGTGCGTCCAATTTAAAGGAAACGGCAGGCTGTCTTCTTCTAGTGGACTTATTACCATCTTTGCAAGCTGTGTAACGTTTGCTGTGGTCTATAACGGCACACAAACAATCAGAAATGCAGCCAATATGATATACACATAATGTGTCACGTGACATGCAGATCAAAATTTAATACACAGAGGATATAGGTAAATTATATTAAATGAGCTCAAATATACCTACAAACGAGGCACAATGATGCAATATGTACATACAACTAGCCTAAATAGCATGTTAGCATCGATTAGCTTGCAGTCATGCACTGACAAAATATGCCTGATTAGCACTCCAACAAGTCAATAACATCAACAAAGCTCACCTTTGTGCATTCAAACACAGCATAAAAAGTTTGGTGGACAAAATGAGACAAAGGAGGAGTGGCAAAAAACCTGTAATTCTGTGGTAGTGTCGAAGAAAGTTGTACATGTAAACAAACTACGGTGAGTTCAAGGACCGCCAAAATTAGTAGGACAAAACTGCGCTCGCCAAATACTCTCGTCAGTGAAGCATGTTTAATATAAAAGTGGGATTTTTAACAATTAGGGAGGTTTGTGTCATATTTGTTCTCCTACAGAAACCGTATTAAAACAAAAAACATTTTTGGCCCTCATCTTTGTCCATTTTCATAATTTATATTAAAAGCTCCAGGGAGCCACTAGGGCGGCGCTAAAGAGCCACATGTTGCCGACCCCCCACACTAGGGCTCTGTGATATGGACCAACACTGATATCCTGGTACTTTTAGTCTGATCGGCGATATACAAGATGTACTGGTATCTTAAACGAAACGTGCAAAGTGCTTAAGGTTGTTTAAGTGTTTTATGGCTAGATAACCAGTGTTGAGAGTACTCAGATTATTTTTGTTGGAAGTAGTAACGCAACGTTTTGCTTATTCTTATAAAGGAATTAGTTAGCCGTTACTCTGTCCAAGCAATTTTCGTAAATGTTTTTCATGAACGTTAGGTTTCATCAAAAGATACCGTTATGGCGGTATCGTCTCAAATATATACCTCTTTCTATATCGGTATTTGCTATAATACTAATAGTATTATTGGTAATAACGGTACACTGCCCAGCCCTAATACACAAGGTACCACACTTGACAGTGCATGGCAGAGCACAAACCAAGAATGAAGTCGAAGGAAGAAACTACAAGACACGATTGTCTCGAGGCACAAATCTGGGAAACAGTACAGAAAAATATCTGCTGCCTTGAAGGTCCCAATTAACACAGTGGCCTCTATCGTTTGTAAAGGTAAGAAGTTTGGAACCACCAGGGTTCTTCCTAGAGCTGGCCGGCCGTCTAAACTGAGCAATTGGGGGAAAAGGGTCCTAGTCAGGGAGGTGACCAAGAACCCGATGATGACTTTGTCAGAGCTACAGCATTCCTCTGTGGAAAGAGGAGAACTTTCCAGAAGGACAACCATCTCTGCAGCAAACCAATCAGTTCTGGATGGTATAGTGTCCAGACGGATGCCATTTCTTAGTAAAGATTTGCCAAAATGCACCTTTAAGACTCAAATGAATTGCTTTAAGTGGCCCAGCCAGAACCTAGACTTGAATCCGATCTCTGGAGAGATCTGAAAATGGCTGTACACCAATGTCTACCATCCAACCTGATAAAGCTTGAGAGCAAAGATTAATGGGCGAAACTGCCCAAAGATAAGTGTGCCAAGCTTGTGGCTTTGTATTCAAAAAGACTTGAGGCTGTAAATGCTGCCAAATGTGCATCAACAAAGTGTTGAGCAAAGGCTGTAAATACTTACTGTATGTACATGTGATTTCTTGGTTTTTTATTTGTAATAAATTTGCCAACATTTCTAAAAAAAACATTACTTTTTCCACATTGTCAATATGGGGTATTGTGTGTTAGAGTCAATAGTACGAAATAGTTTCAATATTTAATTGATACACATCGCCGTCCTAATAATAATTATGGTGAAAAATGTAATCATTCAATGACCTTGAAAATTTGAAGTATCAGCATTGGTATGACCAATACTGCCTCTGTAACTACATGGTATTGGATCGATACCCAATGTGTGGTATCGCCCAAAACGAATGTAGGGTATTGAAACAACAGAAGAATAAGCGCTTATTACATGTTAATGGAGGTGTAAATATAACCATGTTACATTAGAGAGAAACAAGATATTGACATTAAATTAGCAGGTATGTTAATAGTTTGGAGAAAATACATGCGGAAATTATGTCTGCAGCCAAATTAAGAGCCCGTTTGAAAATGGTTCTATTATCATTTATATGCCAAATAATATATTGTGATACATACATCGTTATCGCAGGAGGCTGCAATACATATTGCGATATAGATTATAGGCCATAATACCGATTCCTATTGTCTGGAACAGATTTATTGGATTTGATTCCAATGGGAAAAATAGTTTTGGTTTTCAACGGAACCTTAGGAACGGATTAATAAACACTGAGGTACTGCTGTATAACGTTACATTGTTATGATGAGCCCTAGCCCGGGATATAACGCTTGCAGCACGCTTGAAGGTTAGCGCCACTTTGCAAACAATCACTGTTTTACGATGGGGCACTTTGATCCTGGAATGGACTAATAAAAGGTATATTATTTCTTATGAAGGGAAAAAGTTTCAATGTAAAATCAAATATGTCATCTGTGGACAGATTGTGTTCAACCTTCCACGTTGCACTGGAATCTACTGAGTATATATATATCGAGCACGAGTCAGCTCTTTCGCAACCGAGGCGCGTTCAGGCTCATGCATACGCATTTTTGGCATTCAAGATGCTTGTTTTCATGTAATTAGGGTATCAATACTTTGCTGTCGAATGTTCAGACACAGAGCTAGCCTGACAACATAGTTGCAGTGCAGGGAGAACATAGCAATCACTTGAAACCCTTCTATCTTAGGAAGGGGGGTCAGGCGGCACGCCTTGAGGCAACAATGTCAAACCTTTGTTACCTGATGCCTTTTTGAGGGTGTTTTAATAGGATTAGATAGAAAGGTTGGATCGTGTGACCCCAGCCAGAGGAGACAAAAAGAGAAGGAAGGGGAGGGTGGGGTGGGGTATGCAACCTGGTGGCTCTGCATGCTGATCACCATGTGTCCCTTCATCCATCATCGGACTCAGCGGCATTCACACAACACGTGCCCGTTTGTGTGGACACAGTGCAAAGGGGTGGGGTTGTATCACATTCGCTGTGTGAGTGTTTAAGAGAGGGCGCAGGAGGGCGTTCATCTGGAAATCACTTGCTTAAACTGAAAGGAGCGAGTGCAGGTTTCTATACGGCTCCATCTGCCCTGCATCACAATCCGCGCCCATTGGGAGTCCCCTGGGGGCTGCCGTAGAACTAGACTAGACACCTGCTGTGAATCCGGCAACAAGTAATCCAACTGCCAACACTGCAGCCCCTGAAATGACTTAAGAGCGACTCTCGCATAGAAGAAGAAGAACAACAACAGTGGAGCCTTTCATGAGTGCATTGTATGAGAAACTGTGGAGGGGCTTGTTCTGCAGAAGCAGGAAATGACTGCACAAGAAGGCACAGTAAGCAATCTCTGGAGTCACAATAAAGGCATTTAGCACGTCCACACCGCACATCGGTGCAAAGGCAGGGCGCAGGAACGTGCATGAAGAAAGAAGGTGCCCGACAGAAATGATGATGATTCAACCAAGAAGACTTTTGTTTTGCAAAGTGCAAGAGATCAAGGACAGGAATAGCCTGTGCCTGTGAGAGGGGAGGGGACTGATCACTTTTTTTTTTTTTTTTTTTTAAGACACACAGCATGACTTAATCGTTCAGGAATGACAGCAACACCAATGACGCCTTTGCTGTTTGCTCGCTTGCCTTCATGCACAGAAATTCCTCTTTCGGATACTTTTGGGTTAGGGAAGCCACTCGCAAGGTCAGAGGCTCGCGTGCCCTACTGTCTGCAAGCTGTCTCTGACTGGCCGCCGCAAGTAAATGATCACTGCAGATGGCGTCTGGCTACTCTCAATAGCTCATCTGATGGCTCATTGGGCACCCCCATAAAGGCCAGCGGAATGCTGCACCCTTTAAGCAGGAACACTGCGTGCATAATAAAAAGCACCAAAACCCAGCCTTTTCTGCAAAGCGACTGGAGCACAGATACCAAGGGCTGCCAGATTCAGCTGAAGGGAGGGGCATGGGGGTGACCTTTGACACCCAACCATCCACACTATTGTACCAGGAAGGGGCACTCTATTGTATAGGACTGACACGTGGCCCATGAGGCCCAGCACTGAATAGCACACAGCTGTTTAGTGAGCACGCTTGCTCACAATGACAAAACTAAAAGGGACTCTTTTTTTTTTTTTTTTTTAAAGAGAAAGAGATAGGGGGGGAGGAAAGGAGGGAGAAGTTGGTCTGATTTGAAAGAGCACACTTTCTCCTAATTAGGACTGGCATAACTGACCCTCAGGAGGCTAAAGACTTTAACACCTGTCCACACTGCAAAATAGATGAAATAGTCCCCCAAGTTATCAAGCGAACTAATCACACAATCCGCTCAGTGATGTCTGTTCCAGAGTCAAAACTGTTCAAGCACCATGAAACGTTATTAATGTAAAAGGCATAGATTTTAGTAACATTCGTAACCGTCATACAAGTGTAAAAAGAAGTTAAAATCTACATACAGTGGTGCTTTAAAATGTGATTGTCCCAAATGCATACAACCCTACAACTTATCATTTTATTTATTCATACATACAGTACAGGCCAAAAGTTTGGACACACCTTCTCATTTTAATGTGTTTTCTTTATTTTCATGACTATTCAGTGGCCTAGTGGTTAGAGTGTCAGCCCTGAGATCGGTAGGTTGTGAGTTCAAATCCCGGCCAAGTCATACCAAAGACTATAAAAATGGGACCCATTACCTCCCTGCTTGGCACTCAGCATCAAGGGTTGGAATTGGGGGTTAAATCACCAAAATGATTCCCAGGCGCGGCACCGCTGCTGCCCACTGCTCCCCTCACCTCCCAGGGGGTGATCAAGGGGATGGGTCAAATGCAGAGATCAAATTTCACCACACCTAGTGTGTGTGGGACAATCATTGGTACTTTAACTTTAACTTAACTTAATTTACATTGTAGATTGTCACTGAAGGCATCAAAACTATGACACCTGTGAAGTGAAAACCATTTCAAGGTGACTACCTCTTGAAGCTCATCGAGAAAATGCCAAGAGTGTGCAAAGCAATAATCAGAGCAACGGGTGGCTATTTTGAAGAAACTACAACATAAAACATATTTTCAGTTATTTCATCTTTTTTTGTTAAGTACATAACTCCCTTTGTGTTCACTCATAGTTGTGATGCCTTAAGTTACAATCTACAATGTAAATAGTCATGAAAATAATGAAAACGCATTGAATGAGAAGGTGTGTCCAAACATTTGGCCTGTTCTGTATATACATATATATATATATATATATATATATATATATATATATATATATATATATGTATTTTAAAGTTGCACACATATCATCATGCACCTATGCATTTTGCTTTGTCTTGGGCTTTTTGCAACACTTTTTTCAAATATGTTGTGTCACTGAGCTTGGAGTTGACAACGAGCAACAGGAGCACATAGGGACGATTGCTAATGCCAGCAATGTGTGGAGCTTCAACATTTTATATTACATTAGGGGTAAACTTTTTTTTTTACACTTGTAAGTAGGGGTGTAATGGTACGTGTATTTGTATTGAACGGTTTCGGTACGGGGTTCCGGTTCGGGGGTGTACCGAACGAGTTTCCACACGGACATATTAAGTAGCGTAACACACGTTGTGTAAACAATGCACACCGAGGCACAACACACGGCATGCTAGCAGCTAACGGGCCACGATAGACTGACCATACGTCCCCTTTTCACCGGACATGTCCTCTTTTGCGGAGCTGTCAGGGCGGAGTTTCTTAAATGCCTCAAATGTCCGGCATTTTGAGTTAGGGTTGCATGTATTTTCAATGTACGTTCAGGGTTAAGAAGGGGTCAAAAACAAAACAAATTCTGCGTGCAGCAACATTCGTGAGGGAGGGGCAGAGACAAAGAGAGCGAGAGAGTTATGATAAACGCGCATGCGTCGCCAGGCTCTGCTTTTTATCCATGGATTTATCAGATTACATTTTTTATTATCTATAGCAGGGGTGTCAAAAGTGTGCCCCGGAGGCCATTTGCGGCCCACAGCTAATGTTTTAAAGGCCCACGGCACATTCTAAAAATACTATTAAAATAAACAAAAACATAACAAAAGTGAAATAAAAAAAATTTAGAAAAAGTTGCAATGTTGACTAATAAAACAAAGCTGTTTTTTTTTCTTTCAAACTGTCATTGCTCAAAACATAATATTGAATCAAAATCAATGTTATTATGAATTATTGACCTATCCAAGGTTACGATTACTTCACATCAAATATTCCACTAAGAAAAATATTTTTGGTGGAAGATTTTGCAAATTTGGTAAATAAATAACCCAAAAATGTATATTTTGTTGTTTTCTTACTGTACCGAAAATAAATCGAAACGTGACCTCTAAACCGAGGTACGTACCGAACCGAAATTTTTGTGTACCGTTACACCCCTACTTGTAAGGCAATATCGTCTTACGACTCAGACAAATAAAGGTTGCATTTTTTTTAATCAAATAATAATATTGAGTGAAAAATATATTAATAATAGTTTTTTAGTCAAAAATGTTTGTTCTAAAAATGTAATCAGTATCGGCAGATTCTCATGAAAAAGTACACGATCGTCATTGCTGATGAATGCATTTTATTGCTGATCACAAATGTCGATCCCCTCTGGCTGACACTATTTATTTTTAGTCCCCCGGCTGAAAAGCGGCTAGCAACTGTGTGGAGTCGCTCCTCGAATAAAAGTCTCCTCCATTACGGGAAAAAAAATAATTTCTTTATAGTATCATCATCACTGGAGGCTGAACATGTAACACACAGAAGAGAATAAGAAACTAGCTTAAATATTGTGCTGAAATTGTTAAACTGTTAATAGCACTCATAATAAATACATTGAAATAATCATAATTAACAGATGTGATTGGTATCGTACTGGTATCGGCTGATCTCACTCATGGATGATCAGTATCGGCAGCATAAAACCCTAATCGGAACATCCCTAGTTTATTTTTATGCAATGTCCTTTGTAGTGGACAACACTATTCTATTCTATATATTCGTATTGGTTACTCACACATTTGCTGCATCAATTCGCTTCATGATTTTTAATGAAAAAAATCTAAATGGGCATTCAAAAAAGTTGTTGATTTCAGTACCTCAAAAATAACTGTGTATTACCAAAACCAACAATTAGACCAGGGTTGTCAAACTAATTTTAGATCGGGGACCACATGGAGAAAAATCTACTCCCAAGTTGGCCGGACTGGTAAAATCACGGCACGATATTTTATTTATTTTTTTGTCATAAAAAAATACAATCATGCGTGCTTACGGACTGTATCCCTGCAGACTGTATTGATCTATATTGATATATAATGTAGGAACCAGAAATATTAATAACAGAAAGAAACAACCCTTTTGTGCGAATGAGAGTAAATGGGGGAGGGAGGTTTTTTGGGTTGGTGCACAAATTGTAAGTGTATCTTGTGTTTTTTATGTTGATTTAATAAAAAAAAATTAAAAAATGTTTTTAAATTTCTTGTGCGGCCCGGTACCAATCGATCCACGGCCCGGTGGTTGGGGACCACTGCTTCAAAACACACTTACGTTCTACCTTTCATCACACAATAGCTGGATAAATGTAAAGACCAATGACAGATTTGATTAATCTTGCAGTGTTTTGAATGTGAGATAGTAATGCTGTGAAGTGTTTGACCCCGGAACAGATTAATTCACTTTACCTTCTAAAAATAGTTCAACGTTTGCACACATTCACAGTGCATAAATTGGTAAATGTGCCACCCCTTGCAACACACGATGCACACATTCAACCATCACATTTTCATACAGTAAGCTTGCGGTGTTAGGGGGGAAAAACAACAAACACAAAAGGAACTCGACCCCACCCTTATGTGGAATAGCTCCACGCAGCCAGGAGTGGACCTCCCAGACTCTCCTGTATGCAAAACGCACAAAGTTTACAAATCATGCACGACACAACACAACACAAGTTTGCAGTCAACAGTAAACATGCTCAAGAGGTCACATGATGACACATAAATAAATGTAGACACTGCGTGTTGAGGTACTGTACAATACATAATGTCAATTACATGCAAGTTGCCTCTGAACTTGAAAGACTATCTCGCCATCAGGAGTGGGACCTTCAAGCTAATAATAAATATGTTGTACAGCGCGTGGCAATCCTTTCATCTTGTTCATGATCTGAAACACCAAGTCGTGCTGGCAGAAAAGATCAATTGTTTCGAAGGAAACGGGAGATGAGAGCGACAACCTGCACACGTTTCTTGCAAGCAGGTGTAGGGAGAGAACGGATGCAGTTTGGAAATAGGAAGAGGAGGCTCCATCTGCACTCCACGCACCGCCTGTGCTCCCAGCAAACGCAGCCTTTTAATGAGCTGTAGCCACCAGTGTCTGCAGCGCTGCCGGCAGCTACACCACATCCTGTAATCCCAGGAATGCTACTAGTGACCGTGTCCACTTTGAGACACGAGACATTACGCCTCACCTCTGTTCGTGCAACGGAAACATATTAAAGAGTATATGCACTCCCTCTCTTTGAGGCCTGTCATGTCTGCCTTCATTGCTATTTAATACAGAGCAATGCAAGCACACACACACACAGTTCCTGCAAACTTTCCAACCCATGGCTGCTTTCAATGCATTTGAAGACACCGTTTAGTCTTCTTCAAAGCCATGAAAACACTATGAAGCAGTGTGTGGGCATACTGTAGATTTGTGCTCATTATAGTAAGTGTTACCCTCCACCCACACACTAAACAAACATGGGGAGGGGGGTGGGGGTAAATGTTTTCATGTCAACTTCCAGTAAGAACATGCACCATAGTCACATCAAGTTGTGCATTGTCCTTATGCAACCACATTAATAGGGCCAGTGTTGCACAACCATTGAGCTGTTTTGTTCACTTTTAGACAGCAAGTGGCAGTAACACAATCCATATCAAAGACCAAAACAATTTGCACATGAGCCATGATTTTTTTTTTTTTTGCAGGAGACAAGGGGAGGAAAACAAGCATAGAGAAGACATAACAGAAGATTCCAGGCGCTCTGTCGCCTGCAGTCAGGGGCAAACTACACCATTTTGATTACATTTAGTAATAACATCACCATTTTTTTTTTTTAATTTTTTTTTTACACATGTGCTTTCTATTGCTTCAGTGACAGTGGGGCATTTGTTTATGCACATTTAAAGTTAAAGACGAAGCACAAAGAAACGAATCGGAATGCATTCCATGTAAAAACCGTCAAGTAAAAAGATGCACAGGACCACAACACAGGCGCTAAAGGATTAACAATGCATAACAGTGGAATGAATGCTAGCTAAAGCCAAAGTTGATCTTTTGTTTAAAATGCATGCCTGTCAAATGTGTGATAAAACGTAACTACTTTGTCAGAGTTTGTTAGTAAACTTATGAACCCTAAATGACAAGCTAACACTGGTGGTTAGCTTGCTTGGCTCTCTAACATGTTGCAGTCGTTGGAACAATTACCTTCTCAGCCGGCATGCATCCTTCCTTTTTCTCTTGACAAAAAACAAATCTAATACTTCCTGGAATACGCGTTTATAGAACGTTGCAACAACAAAAAAAGTTTGCAACAGTAAAGCCGCGACTGGACTGCACGGGTCTCACAATTTGACAGGAAGTGGCTTTCCAGGAGATGCGAGCACGCTAAGCCGTGTCATCAACCCTCGGCTCACAATTTGGCAAGCACGGAGCCCTGGTGGTGTAGTCTCAGTGTTCGACATACCTGCTGGGCTGGGAGCGATCCGGGGGCTCCATAGCGAGAACGCGGCGTCCTATTCTTCGCCGTGCATGGACCAGACCATGTCTAGGCAACAGCCGACGGACTTTGCACCGTGAAATTTTTGCACAGAGGACGATTTTCAGTCTCTTAGAAGCACTTTCGATCCGCCGGCGCAGGGGACTCTCGCTTGTGCATACGCCGCCGCCATCTTTCCAACGTTCAATTGACGAGAGGAGTGCCACTGAGGGCTATTGCTGGGCTACGGCGAGCCGGATGGTCCAGTCTCACACACGCATTCTAGCAAGAATTCTCTTAGTTTTACCGCTGTCACGTTCATTTACAATAAAATCATATCAAATAAACAGATTTACATTAGTTTAGTTTATACCGGACCATATTATTTTGTTCTATAATGCCTGAACATAAATATTAATTAATGCTGTTTTTTCTTTTTTTCCCATAAAGTGTGAAACAATGCACACTCATACATATGTGTATATATATATATATATATATATATATAGTGCTCGATACTGTGGTAGAGCGTAATATGTATGTGTGGGAATCCTCTCCTGAGGATTGAGGAAACCCCTCATGAAACAGGCCTGTAGAGATGAAATAGTCGTGTGATTTTTTCCCACACATGCATATATATTTAAAATGTAATATCGGAAATTATCGGTATTGGGTTTTTTATTATCGGTATTATCGGGCGGCGTGGCGAAGTTGGTAGAGTGGCTGTGCCAGCAATCGGAGTGTTGCTGGTTACTGGGGTTCAATCCCCACCTTCTACCTTCCTAGTCACGTCCGTTGTGTCCTTGGGCAAGACGCTTCACCCTTGCTCCTGATGGCTGCTGGTTAGCGCCTTGCATGGCAGCTCCCGCCGTGAATGTGTGTGTGAATGGATGAACGTGGAAATACTGTCAAAGCGCTTTGAGTACCTTGAAGGTAGAAAAGCGCTATACAAGTATAACCCATTTATTATGTTTTTTTGTTGTTGTTTTTTTTAATTTATTTTTTTAATTAAATCAACATAAAAAACACAAGATACACTTACAATTAGAGCACCAACCCAAAAAACCTCCCTCCCCCATTTACACTCATTCACACAAAAGGGTTGTTTCTTTCTGTTATTAATATTTCTGGTTCCTACGTTTGTACATTATATATCAATATACAGTATATCAATACAGTCTGCAAGGGATACAGTCCGTAAGCACACATGATTGTGCGTGCTGCTGGTCCACTAATAGTACTAACCTTTAACAGTTAATTTTACTCATTTTCATTAATTACTAGTTTCTATGTAACTGTTTTTATATTGTTTTACTTTCTTTTTCATTCAAGAAAATGTTTTATAATTTATTTATCTTATTTTATTTTTTTATTTTTTTTCAAAAATGACCTTATCTTCACTATACCTGGTTGTCCAAATTAGGCATAATAATGTGTTAATTCCACGACAGTATACATCGGTATCGGTTGATATTGGTATCGGTAATTAAGAGTTGGACAATATCGGAAAATCGGATATCGGCAAAAAGCCATTATCGGACATCCCTAATATATATATAAATATGGGATGGTCTTGTTAAAGTGATTTGTTAAAAACTCTGTATAGCATATTAGCACTCGTCTCTTTAAACAACCGAAGAGTGCATTGACCGGCGGCAACCAGCAGAGTCGATAGTGGTTCAGTCCTAACTGGTTTGCACTAAAGAAGAAGTTGGCGTCAGCGATATTAGTCCTTATATCATAGACATGAGGTTATTAGAAATGTATAAATAAAGGTTTATAAAATTTAAAAAAAAAGGAAAAAAGAGCGGTGGCTACCGGACCTGCAAAAAATAAATAAATAAATAAATAAAAAGAAAATACATAAGGTTATTACACCTGTTTTGGACTTGTGAAAGCACTCGATCACTATGGCAGGGCATTAGTCGCTTCATCCTGGACAATATTCATGACAAATTTGTGCTTTGTTTTAAAGATGTGCTATTTGGATTTAAATGGTAAATGGGTTGTACTTGCGCAGCCGTTTTTTTTTTTTAAGTAACTCAAATCGCTTTGACACTATTTCCACATTCACCCATTCACACACACACATTCACACACTGATGGCGATTTACACTGTATGAACACATTTTTGAAAATGAATTTTACCTTTGCAACCTCATTATACTATTAGCTAAGCTTTATATTCATAAATGTAAGTTTCTCAATACCCAACCTGTTTTTTGTGCCTTTAAAAAAGAATTAGAACTTTACTTTAAAACGCTTTCTACCTCTAACAACCAAAAAGCTGTAAAAACGATGATGCTGTGTTCCGAATTTTAATTATTTACTGAACTTGTGTGAGCCTTTGGCTTTGCACTTTGTTATATATATATATTTTGCATTCTATTTTAGTTACTTTATTGCGTTTACGACCCCCTGGCACTGTTTTGTACTGTTTTTGTACTTATTTTGATTATTATTATTTCTCAATTGTTTGTAAATGTTGCAATTTATAAATAAAAGTTTATAAAATAACAAAAATAAAAAATAAAAAACATATTAGGTTATTATACATCCATTTTCTACTACTCTGTTATTCATGGGAGCCCGTTTCCGCATTTTTAAAAAACCTAATCGTAAGTCATAATTATGAGATGATTAATCGAAAGTATGAGAGATCATCATTATGACATTAAACAGTCGAAATTATAAAATAAATAAAAATCGAAGTTATGAGATGAAAAGTCTTAATTATGAGATAAAAGATACAATAATGAGATGAGAAAGAAGAAATTATTAGATAAAAAGTAATAATTTTGGGATAAAAAGTCGAAATGACAAGGTAAAACCCCATTATTATTAGATAAAAAGTCGTAATTATGAGCTAAACTGTTCACATTGCGATACAAGTCAAAATTATAAGAAAAAAAGTCATAACTATGAGATAAGAAAGTCGAAATTATGAGATAAAAAGTCATAATTATGAGATTAAACAGTCAAAATAATACAATTAAAACATTTAAGTTATGAGATAAATAATCGAAATTATGAGATAGAAAGTCACAATAATGAGATAAGAAAGTACATATTATGACATAAAAAGTCTTAACTATGAGATACAAAGTCACAATAATGAGATGAGAAAGTAGAAATTATAAAATAAAAAGTAATAATTATGAGATAAAAAGTCAAAATGATGAGGTAAAACCCCATTATTATTAGATTTTTTTAAATCGCAATTACGAGCTAAACTGTTCACATTGAGATACAAGTCAAAATTATGAGATAAAAAGTCATAACAATGAGATAAGAAAGTCGAAATTATGAGATAGAAAGTCATAACTATGAGATAAGAAAGTTGAAATTATGAGATAAAAAGTCATAACTATGAGATAAGAAAGTCGAAATTGTGAGATAAAAAGTCATAATTATGAGATTAAACAGTCGAAATAATAACATTTAAAAAAATCGAAGTTATGAGATGAGAAATCGAAATTATGAGATAGAAAGTCACAATAATGACATAAGTAAATACAAATTATCAGATTAAAAAGGCATAATTATGAAATAAAAAGTCGAAATGAGGAGGTAAAATGAGAGTAGATAGTCCAAATTATGAGATATAAAATCCTAATTATGAGATATTAAGTCACAATAATGAGATGAAAAAGTAGAAATTATAAGATAAAAAGTCATAACTATAAGATAAGAGAGTCAAAATTATGAGATAAAAAGTCATAACTATGAGATAAGAAATTCAAAAATTATGAGATAAAAAGTCATAACAATTTAAAAAAAAATCAAAGTTATGAGAAAGTCACAATAAGATAAGAAAGTACAAATTATAGATAAAAAGTCATTATTATGAGATAAAAAGTCAAAATGAGGAGGTAAAACCCCATAATTATGAGATTAAATAGTCAAAATTATTAGATAAAAAAGTCATAATCATGAGACAATTTATTAAGTCAATTGATGTAAAAAAAAAAGTTTGTTATAGAATTAAATGTATTTATGTTGAAAAATACTTAGTACAATAATAATAAACTGTCACTTAAAAGAAAAACAACTAATTTTGGGATTTCTCGTATAAAAAGCAAAAGCTATAATAAAAAAGATGTGAAATTATTCATTGATGGAATTAAAATTACCTTGGTGCCTCAAACCAAATTTTTAGGCTTTATTGTTGATGAAAAATGAACTTGGAAACAACATACTAAACTTGTCTATAGCAAAAAGATGAAATCAATAAGTATTGTGAGTAAAGTTTTTTTTTAATTTCATTATTGTATACTATAGTTTAATATAGCCACATATACTGTAATACAATAATATTTGGGGTGCTACTTGTCAATCATACCTTTTTATAAATCTTATGAATTGAAAATAAATTCTTGAGAATAATAATTTTTTCCAATAGACTGTCTTCATCTGGGGCAGTTTAGTGCGTCTGCCTCACAATACGAAGGTCCTGAGTAGTCGTGAGTTCAATCCCGGCCTCGGGATCTTTCTGTGTGGAGTTTGCATGTTCTCCCCGTGACTGCGTGGGTTCCCTCCGGGTACTCCGGCTTCCTCCCACCTCCAAAGACATGCACCTGGGGATAGGTTGATTGGCAACACTAAATTGGCCCTAGTGTTTGAATGTGAGTGTGAATGTTGTCTGTCTATCTGTGTTGGCCCTGCGATGAGGTGGCGACTTGTCCAGGGTGTACACCGCCTTCAGCCCGATTGTAGCTGAGATAGGCTCCAGCACCGCCGCGACCCCGAAGGGAATAAGCGGTACAAAATGGATGGATGGATGGATGTCTTCATCTGCTCCTCTTTTATAAAAAGACAACAATTTGACAATAATGAAAACATATATTGTAGATCTATTTTTATGAATAAGTATGCACATATATTTACTGATCTCCCAAAAGTTTTTCATATTTTTTTCTATACTTAGTCAACGCGACACTGTGGTGATGTTTATCTACCATTATGTAGAATGTCTACTAATTAATGTACACTTTGGAATAAACTGCCACCAGCTCTTCAATCCACAACTGCATGTCATTCTTTCATAAAACAATTGAAAGCTATGTTGGTCTTGAGTTAACTATGAAGAGGATGTTAGTTGAATATACATTTTATTTGTCTTTTATATTTTTGCCACTGTGATAATTGTGATGTCTTGGTGGTTTGACAAGACCTTAGGGTCTTCTTAACCTTTGTGTTTTGATTTACAATCCACATTATTGTGAGTGTGTGTGTGTGTGCGTGTGTGTGTGTGTGTGTGTGTGTGCAAATTAATAAATACAAATTAATACAAATAGTATTTCCTGTCATCTAAATCAGTGGTCCCCAACCACCGGGCCGATTGGTACCGGGCCGCGCAAGAAATTAAAAAAAAAAAAAAAAAAAAAAAAAAGTTTTTAATTAAATCAACATAAAAAACACAATATATACATTATATATCAATATAGATCAATACAGTCTGCAGGGATACAGTCGGTAAGCACACATGATTGTATTTCTTTATGAGAAAACTGTAAAAAAATGTTTTTAAAAATTAAAATATATATATATATAAAAGTGATGTGTTGAGCCGCAATAATTAAGTGCAATATGACAAGGGACGACTGTATAGATAACTGCCCTTCATGTGAGTTACGGATGTAACGAATACCGATATTAAAGATGAACCAAGTACAAACTGCAGCCGTTTAGTATTATTGTTTAAAATTTAAATGGTCTTACAACCGCGATCGATAACCGCAATTTGCCAATATTAGTTACCTGGTGATACTGCTCAATTGTTGGAAAAGAACGGCAGCGCCGCTAATTGCTAGCTGGCAACTAGTGTACTAATCGCTAGCTAGCTTAAATGCTAACATGAATACAAGACACATTAACATCATATCGCCATGTACACTTGTATAAACACATTGCTGTTTGGCCAACTAAGTTATTCAACAGTGCACATCAGAGCAGTAAATATGAAGGTATATATTGTGTGTCTAATGTTAACTTGTAATTATTTTCAAATAAAGTTTGGTTAAAAGATTTCAATGAGAGTAAAAGTACTTTAGAGCACGTTCAAAAATACCGTGATACTAATGATAGCTGTGATCATTTTTGTCACAATAACTGTAATATGAAATGCTGAAATCTTTTACATTCCTAATGTCAGTTAAATATATTTGAGTAGCTTCTGGTTAGAATTGGTGAGTGGAAGAACATTTTTTACACATTTTAAGCAGAAACTAGACTACAGTGTGACTGAGGCCAAGAACCAAAACCACCCTTGCAATAAAACCAACCAAATGGACTGATCTTGACTCTAATTTAATTTCTATGCCAATCTAAATGTTATTTTAGAGTAGAAAAACATACCCTACAGTACTCCTGGAACATTTGAGCTCTAGGCTGTTGTGGTATATCAAATTAAAGATTATGATGTTGTAGAACAGGCCTGTTTAAGTACAGTAGGATTTAAGTTTTATTAAACATTGAAAAAAAGACAGGACTTAGGGTTACATGGAACTTTAGAGCTTTGGTCCAGCCATCTATTTTCTATACGTCTGTCCTCTTTAGGGTAGAGGAGCCTTGTATGAGCCTATCCCAGCTGACATTAGGCACACGCAATCAAATAACTATTCACACTTACATTCACATCAATGGACAATATCTGTCTTCAATTCACCTAACATGCTTGTTTTTGTTAGGCAGGAGCCTCTCGGGGCACTTTGAGAAAACCCATCTATGCACCATCTCTGCAGCAATCCACCAATCAGGCCTGTATGGTAGAAAAGCCAGACAGACCATGAGAAACACAATTCTCTGGTCTGATGAGACAAAGATTGATCTTTTTTGGCGTGAATGCCAGGCATCATGTTTGGAGGAAACCAGGCACCGCTCATCACCAGGCCATTACCATCCCTACAGTGAAGCATGGTGGCGCCAGGGGATGTTTTTCAGCAGCAGGAACTGGGAGAGTAGTCAGGATAGAGGGAAATATGAATGCAGCCATGTACAGAGATATCCTGGATGAAAACCAACGCTTCCCATCCAACATGATGGAGCTTGAGAGGTTCTGCAAAAAGGAATTGCTAAAACTGCCCAAAGATGGGTGTGCCAAGCTTATGGCATCGTATTCAAAAATACTTCACGCTGTAATTGCTGCCAGTTGTGTATTAAAAAGGTATTGAGCAAAGGCTGTGGACACTAGTGAGTTTGTTTTTCTTTATAATAAATGTGCAAAATTATTTTTTTTTTAAAACTTTTCACATTTTAATTATGGGGTATTGTCTGTAGAATTTTGAGTACAAAACTGAACTTATTCTGTTTTTGAATAAGACTGTAACATAACAAAATGTGGAAATAGTGAAGGGCTGTGAATACTTTCTGGATGCACTGTACGAGGTCAGGCTGCCGCCTTCTTAATATCTTTATAAACAGTACTGGCTATGCTTTAGGTAACACTTACAATTTCTTCTTACAGGATAGCAATCTATTTGTGGGGACATTATCAAATAACTTGCATAATTGGCCATGACTCATGTCATTTTTTTAAAGGGCTAAAAAAACTTTGATAATTGTTTTAAAGACAAATCTTTGCGTTATTATTAGTTATTTGTGTCAGCATTTCAGCTTTGCCCAATACATTATACATTTTTCTTGCTTATTTTATTTTGAGAATATGCTAATGCAGTGGTCCCCAACCACCGGGCCGCGGCCTGGTACCGGTCCGTGGATCGATTGGTACCGGTCCGCACAAGAAATTAAAAATATATATATAAATAAAAAAATATATGTATATATATTTTATTTTTTTATTTTTTTATTAAATCAACATAAAAAAACACAAGATACACTTACAATTAGTGCACCAACCCAAAAAAACCTCCCTCCTCATTCACACTCATTCGCACAAAAGGTTTGCTTCTTTCTGTTATTAGCATTTCTGGTTCTTACATTATATATCAATACAAATCAATATAGTCTGCAGGGATACAGTCCGTAAACACACATGATTGTATTTCTTTATGAAAAAAACCAAACAACACCCCCACCCCGGTCCGTGGGACAAATTTTCAAGCGTTGACCGGTCCGCAGTTACAGAAAGGTTGGGGACCACTGTGTTAATGCACATAAAAATAAAAATAAAACGAGGCGCACTTTGAACACCCCTGTGTGACCGCTTGTATTTTATTACACAGGGGTAATGCATGACACAAGAAACTGTTCCTGCTTTTCACTTTTAATTTGTATACTGTGTGGAAATTCAGAGAGGAATTACAATGCATATCGCCACCTCACAAGTAGAGATGGGCGATACGGCCTAAAAGCTATATCACTATATATATTTCAGGCTCCTGCAATAACAACATATATCAAACTATATTATTTGCCATACAGTGCATCTGTATAGTATGTCTATGAATGCTCTCATTCATCCAGGTCATTGTCATCTCAGGGCATTCAATCGATCGCAAATGGACTGTTTGGTTTGTCTTAGAAGACGTTTCGCCTCTCATCCGAGTAAGCTTCATCAGTTCGTCTTCATAGACTTAGATTGGTCAGATCTAGTCCAGCGGCTGGTGCCAAAACTCCAAATATCTACACTACCGTTCAAAAGTTTGGGGTCACATTGAAATGTCCTTATTTTTGAAGGAAAAGCACTGTACTTTTCAATGAAAATAACTTTAAACTAGTCTTAACTTTAAAGAAATACACTCTATACATTGCTAATGTGGTAAATGACTATTCTAGCTGCAAATGTCTGGTTTTTGGTGCAATATCTACATAGGTGTATAGAGGCACATTTCCAGAAACTATCACTTCAGTGTTCTAATGGTACAATGTGTTTGCTCATTGGCTCAGAATGCTAATTGATGATTAGACAACCCTTGTGCAATCATGTTCACACATCTGAAAACAGTTTAGCTCGTTACAGAAGCTACAAAACTGACCTTCCTTTGAGCAGATTGAGTTTGTGGAGCATCACATTTGTGGGGTCAATTAAACGCTCAAAATGGCCAGAAAAAGAGAACTTTCATCTGAAACTCGACAGTCTATTCTTGTTCTTAGAAATTAAGGCTATTCCACAAAATTGTTTGGGTGACCCCAAACTTTTGAACGGTAGTGTATACTCCAAAAACCAGCAGGGTGTGTCTCAGCAAGGATGGTTTCGCCTTATCGTAGTGAGAAAATAATTGTTTTAATGCAAACAAGCAATCCTACTGTCAAAGCCAACGACAGTCGTTGAAGTGTAAATTCGCCTCGTTAGCATTGAGGTATTGTGTGGCAGAACGATCCCTGTGGATCGACTACTACCAGTCCAAAGTAGTCGGAATCAAATGGCACAAATGGCTTTCTGGTCACAGAAGGTGACCAGAAAGTTTCTAACTCCTGTTATTTGTTGAAGGCTAAAGTGCAGTCTTTTAGGAGTGGTTAAAAGGACGGTGTTGTATGTGGGAGACAGGTGGTGTCACAGACCACCTCTGTTCAGGGATGGTTTTTCAACCTTCACCTAGATTGCTTCGCTCACTCCTCTTCCAGACCATCCGTCCTCCCTGTCCAGAATCTGTACATTTTTGTTCTCAAAGGAGTGCTGTTTTTCCCTGAGGTGGAACTGGAAGCACTTTTCACAAACGACCAGCTGGGATAACCACATATTTATGGCCTTCCAAAAATAAACAAAGATGGGGCTCTCCTCAGACCCCTTGTCAGCAGCATTAACTCTGTGGAATACAATATTGCTAAGTATGTGGCCAACATCTTAGCACCTTTAGTTGGCAAAACTCTGCATCAAGTACACAACTCAATTGACTTTGTCGCTAATGTTTCTAACTACTGGTATATGTTGGAGGCTAAATTGCAGAGTCTTCTACGAATGGTTGAAAGGACAGTGTTGTATGTGGGAGATAGGTGGTGTTGCAGAACACCTCCTCTGTTCCGGGATGGTTTTTCAACCTTGACATAAATGGCTTCCCTCACTCCTCTTTAGTACCATCCGTCGTCCCTGTCCAGAATCTGTACATTTAGCATAAATATTTGGGGTTTGGGCTAGACGAGATCTGACCAATCTAAGTCTATGAGCACAAACTGATGAAGCCTACGCGGATGAGAAGCAAAGCGTCTTCTAAGACAAACCAAACAGTCCGCTTCCGGTCGCATACCCTGAGATGACAATGGCCTGAATGAATAAAAACATTCATAGACATTGTCCCAAACTTTTGCACAGCAGTGCAAGTTAATGGCATTCATATCTCTGCATGACAATGTTTTACCTTTCTCTACCTACATATTAATACAATTTAATATTTAGTCTGTTAAACATATTGCAATTGCGGGCGATCAATCAGCCCAGGTTATAAAATTATATACATAGCGATGGTAATATTGTGTAGTGAACTGTAATTACCCGATGTGGGCTGTAGAGGGCAGTGGCAGGCATGCCTGCAGTATTAGCCCTATGTCAAAGTTTGTTGGTGACGAACCCCAAGATGCAGAGATGATGGCAGGCATAGTGCGAGAAAACATGATTTAATTAAAATACTATGTCAAAAAACAAACAAAAGGGTACAAACAAAAGGCGCGCACAAGGCGGAGAACAAACTTGGTTATGAACTAAAATAGCACAAAGGCTAACTGTCGACAAACAAAAACACTTACTGTGACACGAAGGAACTAGGACTAGAGCGGAGTGAACAAAAGTAGACAGAGCTACAACGAAGTATAGTGACAGGTCGAAGTGACATTGACCAGTAGACACTACAATAATCCAGCAGTGACTGGAAGGCAGGACAGGTTTAAATAGGCAGCTGGCTGACTGGCACCAGGTGTGGCCACGTGCCAATCAGCCACAGCTGAGGGGACAAAGCACTCAGGGAATGAAGACAAAATAAAAGCACTGATAGGAAACTAAGAACAGGAAACCAAGACAAACGCAGAGGAAAACTAAAACTTGACCAAACTGTCAGGGACAACCCTGACACCCTAGTCTCAGTGGTAGCAAAGAAGAAGAACAGTTTGTTCAAAGACAATCCTCCTCCTTCATATCGTCACTGCCATTACCCTCCATTCATCCATTTTCTACCGCTTGTCCCTTATGGGGTCGCGGGGGGTCACTGGAGCCTAGCTCAGCTGCATTCGGGCGGTAGGCGGGGTACACCCTGGACAAGTCGCTACCTCATCACAGGGCCAACACAGATAGACAGACAACATTCACACTCACATTCACACACTAGGGCCAATTTAGTGTTGCCAATTAACTTATCCCCAGGTGCATGTCTTTGGAGGTGGGAGGAAGCTGGAGTACCCGGAGAGAACCCACGCAGTCACGGGGAGAACATGCAAACTCCACACAGATAGATCCCGAGCCCGGGATTGAACTCAGGACTACTCAGGACCTTCGTATTGTGAGGCAGAAGCACTAACCCCTCTTCCACCGTGCTGCCCCACTGCCATTACAATACACTTAAAGGCCTACTGAAAGCCACTACTACCGACCACGCAGTCTGAGTTTATATATCAATGATGAAATCTTAACATTGCAACACATGCCAATACGGCCGAGTTAACTTATAAAGTGCAATTTAAAATTTCCAGCCACACTTCCGGTTAAAACGTTTTATTATGCTGACGTACTGTATGCGTGTGACGTCACGAGGGCAAGGGAAGTATTCGGAGCCCGTAGAAAAAGCTCTGTTTTCATTTCATAATTCCACAGTATTCTGGACATCTGTGTTGGTGAATCTTTTGCAATTTGTTTAATGAACAATGGAGGCTGCAAAGAAGAACGTTGTAGGTGGGATCGATCGGTGTATTAGCGGCTAAGTACAATACTTACAGCAACACAACAAGGACTACTTACTTAGCAGACGCCTAGCCGATGCTAGCCGCCAAACCCACGGATGAAGTCCTTCGTCGCGCCGTCGATCGCTGGAACGCAGGTGAGCGCGGCTGTTGATGGGAAGATGAGGGCTGGCTGGCGTAGGTGGAGCGCTAATGTTTTTATCATAGTTCTGTGAGGTCCGGTTGCTAAGTTGCTAAATTAGCCTTAGCGTCGTTAGCAACAGCATTGTTAAGCTTTACCAGGCTGAGCATTTTTAACCGTGTAGTTACATGTACATGGTTTAATAGTATTGTTGATCTTCTGTCTATCCTTCCAGTCAGGGATTTATTTATTTTGTTTCTATCTGCATTTGAGACAGATGCTATCACGTTAGCTCATGCTACAGAGCTTCGTCGATGATGGGTGTCCTTCGTCGCGCCGTCGATCGCTGGAACGCAGGTGAGCACGGCTGTTGATGTAACCGTGTAGTTACATGTACATGGTTTAATAGTATTGTTGATCTTCTGTCTATCCTTCCAGTCAGGGGTTTATTTCTTTTGTTTCTATCTTCATTTGAGAACGATGCTATCACGTTAGCTCAGTAGCTAAGTGTGTCACCGTTGTATTGTCGTGGAGGTAAAAGTCACTTTGAATGTCCATTTCGCGTGCTCGACTCTCATTTTCAAGAGGATATAGTATCCGAGGTGGTTTAAAATACAAATCCGTGATCCACAATAGAAAAAGGAGAGAGTGTGGAATCCAATGAGCCAGCTTGTACCTAAGTTACGGTCAGAGTGAAAAAAGATACGTCCATCACTGCCTCTCTAGTCCTTCACTCTAACGTTCCTCATCCACAAATCTTTCATCCTCGCTCAAATTAATGGGGTAATCGTCGCTTTGTCGCTCCGAATCTCTCTCGCTCCATTGTAAACAAAGGAAAATTGTGAGGAATATTACCTCCTGTGACGTCACGCTACTTCCGGTACAGGCAAGACTTTTTTTATCAGCGAGAAAAAGTTGCGAACTTTATCGTCAATTTTCTCTACTAAATCCTTTCAGCAAAAATATGGCAATATCGCGAAATGATCAAGTATGACACATAGAATGGATCTGCTATTCTCGTTTAAATAAAAAAAATCAATTTCAGTAGGCCTTTAATTTCAATCTGCCAGAAAACATTTATTTAGGTATAATAACACAGAATAACAGAATAGCATTATCATATTGTAAGACGTTTTTTGTTGTTTTGTTGGTTGGACCGGATATGAAGTGTAGCCCTATTATTGTGAAGGTGCCAACCGGACGTGTGTGATTGGTATGAGAAAAGGCTTGACATGTTTTGATGAAAATCTGCCGTTTTTGTTTCTGCTGAGCTTGTATTCCATCCTACTAAAGCAGTTCGAGTAACAATCTACGTATTATGTTTTCAATGCACTTAACTGTAATCCAGCTCAATTTTTGTTTAATCTGACCACAGAACTTTCCTCCAGAAGGTCTTATCTTTGTCCATGTGATGTCAGATGAAACAAAAATTGAGCTGTTTGACCACAATACCCAGCAGTATGTTTGGAGGAGAATAGGTGAGGCCTCTACCGTCAAGCATGGTGGTGGTAGTATTATGCTCCGGGGCTGTTTTGCTGCCAATATAACTGGTGCTTTACAGAGAGTAAATGGGACAATGAAAAAGCAAGATTACCTCCAAATTCTTTAGGACAACCTAAAATCATCAGCCTGGAGGTTGGGTCTTGGGCACAGATGGGTGTTCCAACAGGACAATGACCCCAAACACACGTCAAAAGTGGTAAAGGAATGGCTAAATCAGGCTACAATTAAGGTTTTAGAATGGCCTTCCCAAAGTCCTGACTTAAACGTGTGGACAATGCTGAAGAAACAAGTCCATGTCAGAAAACCAACACATTTCACTGAACTGCACCAATTTTGTCAAGAGGAGTGGTCAAAAATTCAACCAGAAGCTTGCCAGAAGCTTGTGGATGGCTACCAAAAGTGCCTTAATGCAGTGAAACTTGCCAAGGGACATGTAACCAAATATTAACATTGCTGTATGTATACTTTTGACACAGCAGATTTGGTCACATTTTCAGTAGACCCATAATAAATTCATAAAAGAACCAAACTTCATGAATGTTTTTTGTGACCAACAAGTATGTGCTCCAATCACTCTATCACAAAAATGTGTGAGGGGGAAGTTGTGGGGTCAAAAGGGGAGACAAGACGACAACAACAAAAATGTATCCATCTATAAAAATATATATGTGTGTGTCGGCATGATCGGCATGCAGGACGTCTCAAGTTAAAAAAACAAAACAAAAAATACATAAAAATACATTTTTGTTGTTGTCGTCTTGTTTCCCCTTTTGAGCCCACAACTTCCCCCTCTCATATATATATATATATATATATATATATATATATATATATATATATATATATATATATATATATATATATATATATATATATATATATATATATATATATATATATATATATATATATATATAAATCACCAAAAATTATTCCCGGGCTCCCCTCACTTCCCGGCTGAATACCGGGAGTTTGTCGGGAGAAGGGAGGTTGTCGGGAGAGGCGCTGAATACCGGGATTCTCCCGCTAAAAACGGGAGGGTTGGCAAGTATGACATTCAGTGCCTTTTATCTCCACGACAATACATCGACGAAGCTCATGCTAATTAGCATGAGCTAACGTGATAGCATCTGTCTCAAATGCAGATAGAAACAAAATAAATAAATCCCTGACTGGAAGGATAGACAGAAGATCAACAATACTATTAAACCATGTACATGTAACTACACGGTTAATAGATCTCAGCCTGGCAAAGCTTAACAATGCTGTTGCTAACGACGCTAAGGCTGACTTAGCAACTTAGCAACCGGACCTCACAGAGTTATGATAAAAACATTAGCGCTCCACCTACACCAGCCAGCCCTCATCTGCTCTGCTCATCAACACCCATGCTCACCTGCGTTCCAGCGATCGACGGCGCGACGAAGGACTTCACCTGATCATCCGTGCGGTGGCCGGTTAGCATCGGCTAGCGCGTCTGCTATCCAAGTGAGTAATCCTTGTTGTGTTGCTACAGCCAGCCGCTATACACCGATCCCACCTACAACGTTCTTCTTTGCAGCCTCCATTGTTCATTAAACAAATTGCAAAAGATTCACCAACACAGATGTCCAGAATACTGTGGAATTATGAAATGAAAACAGAGCTTTTTTGTATTGTATTCAATGGGGAAGGCATACCTCTGTTCCCCGGGCTACGTCACGCACATACGTCATCCTCCGAAGGCTTTTTCAACCGGAAGTGTGGCGGGAAATTTAAAATTGCACTTTATAAGTTAACCCGGCCGTATTGGCATGTGTTGCAATGTTAAGATTTCATCATTGATGTATAAACTATCAGACTGCGTGGTCGGTAGTAGTGGGTTTCAGTAGACCTTTAACTTTAACTTAACTTTAACGTAACTATATATAAATATATATATATATATATATATATATATATATATATATATGTATGTGTATACATATATATATATATATGTATATATATATATATATATATATATACATATATATATATAGATACATTTTTGTTGTTGTCGTCTTGTCTCCCCTTTTGACCCCACAACTTCCCCCTCTCATATATATATATATATATATATATATATATATATATATATATATATATATATATATATATATATATATATATATATATATATATATATATATATATATGTATGAGAGGGGGAAGTTGTGGGGTCTGGTTTACAGAAGAAACTAAAGCCCAGAAATTATCATGTAGAAAGCTGGAACGCAAATGGCGTGCGACTAAACTTGAGGTTTTCCATCAAGCATGGAGTGATAGTTTAATAACTTATAAACGCATGCTTACCTTAGCTAAAGCTAAATATTACTCAAATCTCATCCACCTCAACAAAAATGATCCTAAATTTTTGTTTAGTACAGTAGCATCGCTAACCCAACAAGGGACTCCTCCCAGTAGCTCCACCCACTCAGCAGATGACTTTATGAATTTCTTTAATAAGAAAATTGAAGTCATTAGAAAAGATATTAAAGACAATGCATCTCAGCTACAACTGGGTTCTATTAACACAAATACGACTGTATATACGACGGACATTGCCCTCCAAAATAGTTTCTCCCTCTTTGATGAAATAACATTGGAGGAATTGTTAAAATGTGTAAATGGGACAAAACAAACAACATGTTTACTTGACCCAATTCCTGGGAAACTTATCAAGGAGCTTTTTGTTTTATTAGGTCCATCAGTGTTAAATATTATAAACTTATCACTTTCCTCTGGTACTGTTCCCCTAGCATTCAAAAAAGCGGTTATTCATCCTCTACTCAAAAGACCTAACCTCGATCCTGACCTCATGGTGAACTACCGGCCGGTGTCCCACCTTCCGTTTATCTCGAAAATTCTCGAAAAAATTGTCGCACAGCAGCTAAATGAACACTTAGCGTCTAACAATCTCTGTGAACCTTTTCAATCCGGTTTCAGGGCAAATCACTCTACGGAGACAGCCCTCGCAAAAATGACTAATGATCTATTGCTAACGATGGATTCTGATGCGTCATCTATGTTGCTGCTTCTTGATCTTAGCGCCGCTTTCGATACTGTTGATCATAATATTTTATTAGAGCGTATCAAAACGCGTATTGGGATGTCAGACTTAGCCTTGTCTTGGTTTAACTCGTATCTTACTGACAGGATGCAGTGTGTCTCTCATAACAATGTGACCTCGGACTATGTTAAGGTAATGTGCGGAGTTCCCCAGGGTTTGGTTCTTGGCCCTGCACTCTTTAGTATTTACATGCTGCCGCTAGGTGACATCATACGCAAATACGGTGTTAGCTTTCACTGTTATGCTGATGACACTCAACTCTACATGCCCCTAAAGTTGACCAACACGCCGGATTGTAGTCAGCTGGAGGCGTGTCTTAATGAAATTAAACAATGGATGTCAGCTAACTTTTTGCAACTCAACGCTAAGGAAACGGAAATGCTGATTATCGGTCCTGCTCAACACCGACATCTATTTAATAATACCACCTTAACATTTGACAACCAAACAATTAAACAAGGCGACTCGGTAAAGAATCTAGGTATTATCTTCGACCCAACTCTCTCGTTTGAGTCACACATTAAGAGTGTTACTAAAACGGCCTTCTTTCATCTCCGTAATATCGCTAAAATTCGTTCCATTTTGTCCACAAGCGATGCTGAGATCATTATCCATGCGTTCGTTACATCTTGTCTCGATTACTGTAACGTTTTATTTTCGGGCCTTCCTATGTCTAGCATTAAAAGATTACAGATGGTACAAAATGCGGCTGCTAGACTTTTGACAAAAACAAGAAAGTTTGATCATATTACGCCTATACTGGCTCACCTGCACTGGCTTCCTGTGCACCTAAGATGCGACTTTAAGGTTTTACTACTTACGTATAAAATACTACACGGTCAAGCTCCTGCCTATCTTGCCGATTGTATTGTACCATATGTCCCGGCAAGAAATCTGCGTTCAAAGAACTCCGGCTTATTAGTGATTCCCAGAGCCCAAAAAAAGTCTGCGGGCTATAGAGCGTTTTCTATTCGGGCTCCAATATTATGGAATACCCTCCCGGTAAAAGTTAGAGATGCTACCTCAGTAGAAGCATTTAAGACGCATCTTAAAACTCATTTGTATACTCTAGCCTTTAAATAGACTCCCTTTTTAGACCAGTTGATCTGCCGTTTCTTTTCTTTTCTTTTCTACTCTGCTCCGGGGTGGACCGCTAGCCTGTTCATCGGATGGGGACATCTCTACGCTGCTGACCCGTCTCCGCTCGGGATGGTTCCTGCTGGCCCCACCACGGACTGGACTTTCGCTGATGTGTTGGACTTTCACAATATTATGTCAGACCCACTCGACATCCATTGCTTTCGGTCTCCCCTAGAGGGGGGTGGGGGGGTTACCCACATATGCGGTCCTCTCCAAGGTTTCTCATAGTCATTCACATTGACGTCCCACTGGGGTGAGTTTTCCTTGCCCGTATGTGGGCTCTGTACCGAGGATGTCGTTGTGGCTTGTACAGCCCTTTGAGACACTTGTGATTTAGGGCTATATAAATAAACATTGATTGATTGATTGAAAAGGGGAGACAAGACGACAACAACAAAAATGTATCTATTTATATATCTTTATATATTTTTTGTTTTGTTTTTTTAACTTGAGACGTCCTGCATGGAGACTGGCGAGCCAGATCCATGGGCGGTAGTTCGGGGACGATACGAGTACCTGAAAAAGGAGCGCGTTGAAACTATGACGTCACATGCCCGTTGTCGCCAACATGTCACTTGCTGCATTCACTTACTGACTGAAACTCAGTAACTGCTCTTTTCAGAAGTATTATTTATTTACCCATTGACGTATTTTTAACATTTTTACATATACAACACGGTACGTTGAGGCAGGATACTTATCCGTATTAAAGAGGCTCAACTGAATGTTGCTGATCGAAGAGCAACTGCACAAAGGACAAGTGATCTCCTCCCACCGCTCTTGAAAGCTGCAAACACCGCGATGTCAGCGAACGCGCCACGTTACAAGCAGACGCTGGTTCGGCTGAGTGGGAAGATAATTAGAATTTCATCTTAAAACGGAGAAACGCCACGAATTTATTGTTGATTGTTGTCTATTTGTTTGGACGTGGACAGCGCGCCGTTTCAAAAATGCTCCAGTCTCTCGCCGGTAATTCGTGCGTTCGGCTCATCCAGAGGCACAAATCGATGTGGTATTTTACGTGTCTGGTGGTGGGCTACATCCTTTTTCTCATCTTCGGGGCCGTGGTCTTTTCGTCCGTCGAGCTGCCTTATGAAGACGAGCTGCGCCAGAACCTGAGGGCCATGAAGACGCAGTTCCTCCGGGACCACGAATGTCTGTCCGAGGACAGTCTGGAGAGGTTTCTGAAGGAAGCCCTCGACGCGAGTAACTATGGGGTCTCCATCCTGAACAATACCTCTGCCAACTGGAACTGGGACTTCACTTCTGCTCTGTTCTTTGCCAGCACTGTGCTGTCCACCACAGGTCAGACATTTCACACATATTATTGGATTGTTTCTTCAAAATGCACCAAGAACCTAATAGCCATATGGCATAGACCAACTACCTTTATATTAGTTTGACACAAAGCTGAATTGAATGGACGCCATGTGTCATTCATTCTTACATGTAATTACACAGTCATCATAGGGTATCCATAGCATTATAGATAGTACTTTATTGATTCCTGCAGGAGAGTTCCCTCATTTTTGCCTCACTAAAGACAAACACTAATATATTTCATATTGTGCAAACACAATGCTTTTGCAATAACTCTTTTATATGGCTTGGTTGGTAGAGCGGCCGTGCCAACAACTTGAGGGTTCCTAGTTCGATCCCCAGTTGTGTCCTTGAGCAAGACATGTCACCCTTGCTCCTGATGGGTCGTGGTTAGGGCCTTGCATGGCAGCTCCCGCCATTAGTCAGTGAATGTGTGTGTGAATGTGGAACTAGGGTCAAAGTGCTTTGAGTACCCCGAAGGTAGAAAAGCACTTTACAAGTACCGTATTTTTCGGACTATAAATCACAGTTTTTTCCTAGTTTGGCCTGGGGTGCGACTTAAACTCAGGAGCGACTTATGTGTGTAATTATTAACACATTACCGTTAAATATCAAATTATATTATTTAGCTCATTCACGTAAAGAGACTAGACGTATAAGATTTCATCGGATTTAGCGATTAGGAGTGACAGATTGTTTGGTAAACGTTTAGCATGTTCTATATGTTATAGTTATTTGAATGACTCTTACCATAATATGTTACGTTAACATACCAGGCACGTTCTCAGTTGGTTATTTATGCGTCATATAACGTACACTTATTCAGCCTGTTGTTCACTATTCTTTATTTATTTTAAATTGCCTTTCAAATGTCTATTCTTGGTGTTGGGTTTTATCAAATAAATTTCCCCCAAAAATGCAACTTATACTCCAGTGCGACTTATATATGTTTTTTTCCTTCTTTATTATGCATTTTCGGCCGGTGCGACTTATACTCCGGAGCGACTTATACTTCGAAAAATACGGTATAACCAATTTACCATTTTATGCCGCTAACATACACAAAAAGCAAGACGTGCACTAATAGAACTGATATTGCTATTTTTACAGGTGCACACCCTTTTGCACACGGTATTGCTTTTATTTTGAACATGCATACATACACTACCGTTCAAAAGTTTGGGGTCACATTGAAATGTCCTTATTTTTTAAGGAAAAGCCCTGTACTTTTCAATGAAGATAACTTTAAACTAGTCTTAACTTTAAAAAAATACACTCTATACATTGCTAATGTGGTAAATGACTATTCTAGCTGCAAATGTCTGGTTTTTGGTGCAATATCTACATAGGTGTATAGAGGCCCATTTCCAGCAACTATCACTCCAGTGTTCTAATGGTACAATGTGTTTGCTCATTGGCTCAGAAGGCTAATTGATGATTAGAAAACCCTTGTGCAATCATGTTCACACATCTGAAAACAGTTTAGCTCGTTACAGAAGCTACAAAACTGACCTTCCTTTGAGCAGATTGAGTTTCTGGAGCATCACATTTGTGGGGTCAATTAAACGCTCAAAATGGCCAGAAAAAGAGAACTTTCATCTGAAACTCGACAGTCTATTCTTGTTCTTAGAAATGAAGGCTATTCCACAAAATTGTTTGGGTGACCCCAAACCTTTGAACGGTAGTGTACATACAATTACAATGTGGTACATCACATGTGCAGTTTCTCACGACAACATGGCAGAAAAGAAGTAGGAAGAAGCAGAGCCGAGTTTAAGTATATTCATTCTATATGTTTTATATTATTTGTTTATAAGTAACATACAAATGATTTATAACATTAAAATAAGAGGAGTACATTAATCGTTGTATAGATGAGGGGGCCCGCCAAAGGGACATATTCATACCGTCCTCTATCAGGCTAACACAATCTTTGATGGCATGTCCACAAGACTATAACTATTTAGGTAACACGGAAATTAGGTAGTTGATTTCTGAATAAGGGCTAAGGATTGAATAGGTTTAATTTCTTCACTTTCCTTAAGTTTCACTTTCCTTAAGTTTCACTTTCCTTAAGTTTCACTTCTTCACCCTTTTTTTTGGATATGAAAAACCTAATAATGATGTGTTGTTTTCATGTTATTTGTATTCATTGTATGTCTGTCAGTGTTGTATGATACTAATATTTTAGTTCCGGGGACCAAAGAAACCGTATATGAACTCAGAAATGCAGATATTTTTCAAACAACATGGGCAAGAACAACCTACAGAGAATATTGTGTATCTGTGAAAGGGGTAAACCTGTGGAAATGCTGCGAAAAGGAACTGAGGATGTGCAGTTCAATCCATGTGTTTAAAATAAAAAAAATAAGACTATATAAGTACAGAGATGTGCTGTGAGTAGTAATAAGTACGATCAATAGACGTGGAACATGATAGTATCGTGTTTATATACCTATACATTACTAACTTCTTTATATATATACCTGTATATACCTGTATACATACAGTACTTATAAAATACTTCTTTACTTTACTATATTATGGATCACAATGTGGGAAGAAAAGGATGGAAAGGAAAGAGGGAGAAAGAGGAAGGGGAAGGAAAAAGAAAAAGAAAGAAACAAATTGTGCATTTGAACAATCGTGTATGGTATGTGTAGATGTGTGTGTATTTATTGGTACATGCATGTATTTACATGCTTAACAATGCACGTGATCAAGTACTATGATTTTGACAGATACTCTAGAGTCCTTTCTTGTGTTTCTTTATCTCAAGATCGATTTCTTGTTGTTTTAGTTTTTTTCTCTATGTGACATGTACAAAGTGAATGTGGAAAGGGTAGGCATAATAAGCTTTTAGCTTCAGGTTATACCTTTTTGGTCAGAACATGTAAACCGATACTTTTATTTATTTATCTGCTATGCACTTGAAGTGTACTGTTTACATGAACTGATGACCAAATAAAAATAAAACCATTAGATACTGCACAACTCTAATGTCTGAACATTACTGTATTATCGTTATAAGTTATTTTTCTTTTTATCGTCTCTTTTTTTGTTGTATTTTTAACATACATGCATCCATTTTCTACCGCTTGTCCCTTTCGGAGTCGCGGGGGGTGCTGGAGCCTATCTCAGCAGCATTCGGGCGGTAGGCGGGGTACGCCCTGGACAAGTGTATTTTTAAGTATAAGTACTTTATTTATAATATGTATTATGTTTATATGTCAACTTTACACTATGAATATATTATATCTGTACACGTACACAAAAGTACAGATACATAGGATTTTGACAGTTAATATTAATCAATATTATCTATAAATTATAGAAACAATCTGTACCAAAAGGACATAAGATTATACATACAGTGCAGTACACATTTGCACATGCTACCAAATTCTGCAATGTACAGTAAACCTATTCATGTATATGGAAAAAAGTACATGTCTGCAGAATTAAAAGAGGGAAAAAAAGTTAAAATGTGCAATTTGGACTATTGAGTCACGTAACATATTTCTGTCTACACTCAGAACAGTACAGTACAGTTAGAATTATTTCTTTATATGTGGACAACACCTCAGTCAAATGATATCATTTGTCAGAGTCAACCCTTTAAACAAATAATTATGTTTTTTTGTCTGGAGGCAATGGGCGTTTTGCAAAGTCATTCAGTGTAAATTATAAATAAATGAAAGGACTACATTCTGCAGGGAGTTTACACCCGAGGGAACTTTAGCCTTCCAGCATGGCAGCAGTTATCTCTGAGGTTTCAACATACACTACGTGGGTATGTGCACCTTGTGTTTACGTCCTCAACAAATCTGATGTCATATAAAATGCGTACCGTGCAGACTTTAAAGTGTGCTGTTGAACACACATCACAATCACACGTTAACCTCCTGATAATTAGCACAACCATGCGAGCAGGCCTTTTACACCTTTCCAAAGTGAAGTAGAATGTGTGATCTTTTAATAGGAAAATGGCTTTCACCTACATAGCACACCATTAGTTCAATAGAGCATAATGGCCCACTTTTACAGCAGTTTCCAAAGGGGGAGGCACCAGGAGTTGGAGCAGTTTCAGAAAAATAAAGAAACATATTTTACAAACCTGCTAAGGTGACTTCAGTTAGGCTGAAATGCAAAGTACATTGATAGTTGCTAAAAACAAACACCAAAATGCCACTAATTATCCATCCATCCATTCATATTCTAGCGCCTGTCCCTCTCAGGGTCGCGTATTCTCTGAGAGAAGGCTCACTGAACCACACTTTGATATTCCTGGGTTCAAACTAATATATGTTAAAATATATTAGTATTATTAGTAAGTACCATATATTTCGGAGTATAAGTCGCACCGGCCGAAAATGCATAATAAAGAAGGAAAAAAACATATATAAGTCACACTGGAGTATAAGTCGCATTTTTTGGGGAAATTTATTTGATAAAACCCAACACCAAGAATAGACATTTGAAAGGCGATTTAAAATAAATAAAGAATAGTGAACAACAGGCTGAATAAGTGTACGTTATATGACGCATAAATAACCAACTGAGAACGTGCCTGGTATGTTAACGTGACATATTATGGTAAGAGTCATTCAAATAACTATAACATATAGAACATGCTATACGTTTACCAAACAATCTGTCACTCCT
Source organism: Entelurus aequoreus (assembly GCF_033978785.1). NCBI lineage: Eukaryota > Metazoa > Chordata > Actinopteri > Syngnathiformes > Syngnathidae > Entelurus > Entelurus aequoreus. The sequence continues at coordinate 22,283,542 of NC_084739.1, read as the reverse complement.
AATCGCTAAATCCCATGAAATCTTATGTTAATAATTTCACACATAAGTTGCTCCTGAGTATAAGTCGCACCCCCGGCCAAACTATGAAAAAAACTGCGACTTATGGTCCGAAAAGAATGGTATGTAATAGGGCTGCACAATTTTGTGGAATAAACTTAATTGCAATTTTTTTCTCCAAAATTGCTATTCTGATTCGATTTGGCATTTTTATATTTTATACATAATAATGCAAAAAAACTGGGAAAATAAAGAGTGAAGGAAGACATGTTACGTTTAGAGTGTCAATCAACATATATTCTTGGCTCAAGGGGCACACATTAGAACAATATGCAATCATTTACTTTCAAATATGTTTGACTTTATGCAGGCAGACTCAGAGCTTTTGTCTACATCATGCTCTTAAACTGAAGAAATAACCAATAAAAAACTATGCAGTGATTATAATGTAATGTAATCATAATATATAATAATACAAGTAACCATTTAAAAGGAATTATTTCTCTTTGCTGTAGAATTGTTTACCATTGTACTGTAATTGGAAGGCAAACAATTTTATTATAAAAAAATAAACAAACAACAAATTAAAATGGGCTCATTTCTGTAAGCAAAAATTTAACATAGATATTGAACATCTTAAAGTGATTTTTTTCTCCAAAATGAGGTCTTTTTGTTTTCTGCCATCATGTAATCGCGTCATTTTCGCTCGTTCCTCCGTGTTGATGGGCTCATATTGCCTATCTGATTTAAAGCTGAAATATAAGCAGAAAAGGGGAAATTTGGCTGTGTAATCCTGTTTTTTTCCTCCTAATTTGTCTTACTTTGCGCACTTCTCAATAGAGAGTCTGTACTGTGAGAGTGTTTGCGCCCCGCTCCAGTCTTTGCAGAGCAAAGACTGTCTGCGTTAAGTTAATAAATAAAGGTGCTTAGGTTCTGAGAGCCATGCATAGAGTGAGACCTCTTTCTCCCGGTTTGAAGCGAGAGACAAACAAACGCGAGGCTCAACAATTCTGATTGGCCAACATGTCTGTCACTTAAATGCCAGTGACAGTTGAGGGGAAAAAAACTCAGCCTCTTGCGGTTATTTATTGCATTAATTAAAACCTCAATGTCGAATCGATTTCGATCAGTCGTGCAGCCCTAGTATGTAATATGAGGAGGAAACTAGCATGGTAAATTACTGTGGTGATTATTATTATATCCCACTGGGACATACTTGTTAACGCTTGCATTTTAAAATAGGGTCAACTTTCCGGAAAATAAGGGAATACCTGCCTGCTAGGGCTGTGAATCTTTGGGTGTCCTGCGATTTTTTTACTATATCGATTCTTGGGGTCACGATTCGATTCAAAATCGATTTTTTTCTCCAATTCAACACGATTCTCGATTCAAAAACGATATTTTCCCGATTCAAAACGATTCTCTATTCATTCAATACATAGAATTTCAGCAGGATCTACCCCAGTCTGCTGACATGCAAGCAGAGTAGTACATTTTTGTAAAAAGCTTGTGTAATTGTAAAGGACAATGTAACTGATTGCAATAATGTAAACTTGTTTTAACTATTAAATGAACCAAAAATATAATATTTTATCTTTGTGAAAATATTGGACACAGTGTGTTGTCAAGCTTATGAGATACAATGCAAGTGTAAGCCACTGTGGCACTATTGTTCATTTTTTAATTTTTTTATAAATGTCTAATGATAATGTCAATGAGGGATTTTTAATCACTGCTATGTTGAAATTGTAACTAATATTGATACTGTTGTTGATAATATTAATTTTTGTTTCACTACTTTTGGTTTGTTCTGTTTCGTGTTTGTGTCTCCTCTCAATTGCTCTGTTTATTGCAGTTCTGAGTGTTGCTGGGTCGGTTTGGTTTTGGAATTGGATTGCATTGTTATGGTATTGCTGTGTATTAGAGATGTGTGGATAGGCAATTATTTCATCTGCAACCGCATCACAAAAGCCCGTCATCCACCCGAACTAACATTTTATCAAAACCACAACCGCCCGCCACCCGCCACCCACCCGTTGTTATATATCTAATATAGACGATGCAAGGCATAAGTGAGGTTAGAAAGCTTTTGCCTGTTAAGGAAAGGAGACTGATCCAATGCAGCAGAGACATTCAATGCGTGCCACACATTAATATCTCTTGGCCATGCATTAGAGGCTAAGAGATATTAATGCGTGATGATATTATTTATCATTATTATAATATTATTGTCATTTACATTAAGAAAGTGTTGACTATTATTATTTTTTTCCCCTGGTCTTTAGTATTCCATTTTTTAGTTTGTCGCGTACCACGTTTGCTGCCGGCGATTCTGAATCGCACAACGTGAGAATCGCGATTCAAATTCGAATCGATTTTTTCCCACACCCCTACTGCCTGCTGTGGTGTATTATTTTTTTACTGCCGTGCTTTTATTTTTTAGGCTTGACTTCACCGGCTACAAGCTGTGCAGTACCATAGAGCAAGGGTGTCAAACTTGTTTGTCTTGTGGGCCACATTGTAGTTATGTGGGCCCTTTGTAACAGTTGTAACATTATAAATATAATCACCTCATGATAATATTACACAATTGTCTATGCATTTGATTATTAGATTGTTTTTCACATTACATACATATATTGATAACTTGCTTTAAAATCATAAGTGAAGGTGACAACAGTTATACATTTTTTTGTCAAAATCGAAAAACAAATACATTTAGTTTAAGAAACATAAAGTACTTTATTGATGCTTATTATTTTCAGGCCACCTGAAAATATGTGGCAGGCCAAGTGAAATGATATGGCGGGCCAGATTGGCCCCCGCGCCTTTGAGTTTGACACCTGTGCTGTAGAGGATTTTAAAAAAAAAGAAAGAGAACCAATACATTTAGTAAGAAAGATTAAGTATAGTTTTTTGACGCACATTATTTTCAGCCTTTCGCAGACCACGTCAAAATGATCTGGCGGGCCGTGTGAAATGGCGTGACGGTCCACTTGAAATAATGTGGCTATTCACATTAAATGATGTGGCGGTCAACATGAAAAGGTGTGGCGTGCCACATGAAATGATCTGGCGGGCAGTGGGAAATAACATGTTGGGCCACAATAAAAGATGCCAGATACCCTCGGGCCTTGAGTTTGACACCAGTAAAGGATTAATAATTTTTTTAAGTGAAAGTTAAATTTAGAAAAAATGCTATTTCTTGGGCGCCACGGCAGGATTGACATGCACTGAGATTGATAATGATATTTATTGTTATGTCCAATGCGTGAAAAACACAGGTGGCAGTTTAATGTATAACATAGTTACATCTGGTGTGTTTATAAAATTACATCTCCTTCCATTTTCAGGAACTTACAGAATTTCATTTATTCAAACTGAAACTTTAATTGCTTTTGATCTTTAGGTTATGGTCACACAGCTCCACTGTCGGAGGGCGGCAAGGCCTTCTGCATCATCTACTCTGTGATCGGCATCCCCTTCACCCTCCTCTTCCTCACTGCTGTGGTGCAAAGGATCATGGTGTACAGCACCAGGAGGCCCATCACGTACATCCACACACGCTGGGGCCTGTCCAAACCTCTGGTGGCCATTGTCCACGCCTGCCTCCTCGCCTTGTTGGCCGTTTCTTGCTTCTTCCTCATCCCTGCTGCCATCTTCTCAGCGTTGGAGGACAACTGGAACTTTTTGGAGTCTTTCTACTTCTGCTTCATTTCTCTCAGCACCATCGGATTGGGAGATTACGTGCCAGGAGAGGCGGCCAATCAGAAGTTCAGGGAGATCTACAAGCTGGGCATCACTGGTGAGGTCCATTTTTACCACCTAATAGCATACTATCAACTTCATTTATCCCACGTTGGGGAAAGATCCACAGTTGCAGTGTAAAATTTACACACAGAATAAAAAAGGACAGCAGTAAATGTGACATGTAAAAAAACACCATCATAACAAATATTGCACGCAGTGACAGAACACACATTCATGGCACATGCAATCCAAAACAATCAAAAATGTTAAATACATATTAAGAAGCTGTTTTATTGACGCATTAAACATGATGTGTATTATTATGGTTGTAGTTTACAGTGGTGTACAACTACACGGAGAAATTCTACAAAACTAAACTTTGTACTACGTTGTATGCAAAACTGAGCAGTATTATCTTTGTATGGAAAAACAAACATGCACTATTGCGGAAGTGTACCTACTTCATACTTAAATTCAAATTCCTAACTATCTAATTCAAAATATTATTTGTAGGTATATGCAATGTGCACTTATGCGTGGTGTTATCTAAATGAGGTCAGCACACTTCTCATAAACTCAACTACTTCCTGTTGCAACAGGATGTTAGTCATCTTTTGTTTTGGTCAGAGGAACAAGTTTCTCTTCCTTTGGGCAATAAATCTATTCTATAATTGTCCTACACAGCTTATAGTGTCACAAAGTAACATTTTTATACATATTTTTTCTTTCATTGTAAATCATTACTTTTTTAAACTATTGTTATTACTTTGGAAGAAATCACATTTTCTGTTGGTGTTACCTTATCTTCTTTCTTAGCCTATAAAGGGTTATGTTTTTGTAAAATAAAGTACATTTCTTTGCATTTAACATTTTTTAAATAATCAAATAATTAACATCAAATTAATTATTTAAAAATGTATATATATTTTAAATAAATGAATCCAAATTAATTGATTGATTTGCATCATCTTGCCAGTGTTTGAATTGCAACCTCTATAAAAGCATGACGCCTTCTGTGTATTCTATACTTAACTGTTGTCTGTCTCTAATGAAGTGTTTCCTGCATGTGTGCAATGTGGGTGTGCGTCATTTCGTCAGTCGGTGAGTAGGATGTAACACGAGTGTTGCCTGGCTGCCAGAAAAGCCACGGGCTCATTTTATACAGCTTGTAATGTTAGCACATGTGAAATATGTAGTGTATTTATAGAGCAGATGCCGCAAAAACACTCTTAAATCCTTATCTTTTAAGATTTGCCTGTGGTGAGATGAGCTGATTTTTGATCTACAGTGCTGTGCAAAAGTCTTACAGCCTCTTTAGAGTTGTTGTTTTATTAAGGCTGTCATTTATTGGAATGATTTCAAACAACATATCTAGAAAATTAGTAGTAGTAAATGTTACACTTTCACCGTCTCATACACTGTTATACCCAGGGACGTAGCACCAAATTCTTTGCCCCCATACACAAGACTCCTAACGGGCCCCCCATCCCACCCTAAATCCAACGTTGCCGCCCCATACACACACTTACAATGTTTAGTTGTTTACATGCACTAAAAAATTAATTATTGCATGTATTAGGTTTAAACCAGCTTATTTAAAACACATTGATTACATTTTTGACTTTTAATACATGGGATCATCAATCAATCAATCAATCAATGTTTATTTATATAGCCCTAAATCACGAGTGTCTCAAAGGGCTGCAAAAGCCACAACGACATTCTCGGCTCAGATCCTACATCAGGGCAAGGAAAAACTCAACCCAATGGGACAATGAGAAACCTTGGAGGAGACCGCAGATGTGGGGACCCCCCCCGGGCGACCGGTGCAATGGACGTCGATTGGATCTAGCATAATATTGTGAGAGTCCAGTCCATAATGGATCTAACATAATAGTGAGAGTCCAGTCCATAGTGGATCTAACATAATGGTGAGAGTCCAGTCCATAGTGGATCTAACATAATAGTGAGAGTTCAGTCCATAGTGGATCTAACATAATAGTGAGAGTCCAGTCCATAGTGGGGCCAGCAGGAGACCATCCTGAGCGGAGACAGGTCAGCAGCGCAGAGACGCCCCCAACCGATGCACAGGCGAGCGGTCCACCCCGGGTCCCGACTTTGGACAGCCAGCGCTTCATCCGTGGCCACCGAACCTGTGCCCCCCCCCCGTCCCCGTCCCCCTCCACGAAGGAGTGTAACGATAAGTCGACATTGTCTACAAATGGCGACAATAACATTTTTCCCTGGCAACAATATTTGTTGACAACAGCCGTGACGTCATAACTCGCAACTCGCAAAAAAGTTGCCAGTGAAAACATTCCTAAGTGTGACAACATTTCCTCTTATTCTTGTTAAAAACATGAATACCTTGCTCAGTTTGCAAAGCGGACCTTGTTTTTTATGGCTGCACATCTGTGATACGCGAGCATTTAAAGCGGAGGCATGATGTCGGACATCTGGAGGGGGGATGTGGACTCAACCTTGGCAAGAGTGGTAGCTTGCTAGCAAGCAAGGTACGAGACGAAGTTGTGTGAAAAATACATTTAGGAAATAATTTTAGCCAAAGAAAGCCAGCAAACTTTGCCTACATTAATTCAAGTACTTTTTAAAGCGGCATCCATTTGCAATGCAATAAAAAAAGGCACAATAACAAACGCTAGTTGCGCACGCAGTTTCGCACACACAAACACAGATATTAGGCACCAATGCGATGTACTATAAGATTAAACATACAATCTAGTAGATAGCTAACATGTTAATAATTATTCAATGATACAATTCTATCCATTAAGTCTATTAAAGTGCTAAAACTGCCAGGAGTTAATCAATAGTCAATATACCAGTGTGTAGCTTTTTAACCACATCATCAAAAAATGCTTGTTTTCTCTTTGATGTTAGATTTGATGTTTTGTTGTTTGTTTTTATTGCTGCTATTTAACTGTTTTTTTTATATACATAAACAAGGTTAATTGTTTTTTTTTTTAGCACTTTGCCTTTCCTTTCTTTTAAATGGACAGCATTTTAATAATAATTTTATTGTAAAAGCTGAATGAGCAGCATATTTATGAATTAATTATTCATCTTTGTTGTTCATAAGGACATGCTTAAAATAACGTAAGCTGCATTTCAAAATCAATGGAAAAATTGGAGCCAATTAATATGTGTACGCTTTATAATCCAACTAGCCGACTAATCGTGACGATAGTCGATGACTAGTCAACTATCAAAATAGTCATTAGTCGCAGCCCTAATCTAGAACATATCTCGATAAACCATCCTATATAATTTGGTTTTGTTTCATTAAACGTTATTTTTTATAGTACAGATTATCTGATAGCCTGATAAACATAACATTATCATCATGATAATACATAATTATTATTATTATGATTATATTATTATTAGTGCATCTCCTGGGAGTTAAGTCTCCCACTGTCCTTAAAAACAAGTGACACCTATGTTTGTAACGTTAATCGAGGGTCTTTGAACACACCACAGTTATGGGCAATGAAATGCAAAAGTGAAACTTGTACATTACTTTCTTCTATGCTGGCCCAAATAGATATATGGTTATGGTTATATTTATTTCGAACATGTAAACAGATAAAATGTGATACATCATATAATAATTACATATGTTAATTTCTCTTAACAACGTGTTCGAAAAGGAGTAGGAAGAAACAAAGCATAATGTTAAGTGCAATGCAAATAAAATCTATTATTATTATTATAATGTTAAGTGCAATGCAAATAAAATCTATTATTATTATTATTACATTTAACTCCAACCCCTTTTCCAATTCATGGCAATTACTAACATATTTGTTCACTTCCTGTTCTGATCTTGTAATTGTAACAACATTTACACCAATGAATTCAACAGGTTTCTTAGTAGTTAAACCAGTCATAATTCACATAAGAGATTAATAACATCTCCTTTTCAGCAAAGTTCAAGATTTTGTGATGTACGTGAGGGTTGGAAGGAAACGACACCATGAAGGACTTAAGGTTACCAGGTTTATTGTAACCTTTGATGATTGTGGGATGTGTATGCTACTCTAAGTGTTGGTTGCAGGATTAACTGTAAAATTAACCATGTAAATAATTCAAGAGGATGTTGTACATGCGTGATGGATGAAATCTTTGTCTGACCAAGAGGGTAGGCACAAGGGAGATCCGGGGACAGGCAGGAGGTCGAGGGCAGGCGGCAAACAACAATGTCCGAGTCCAGGCGAGTGATCGAGGATCGAGGGAGGCAGTCCAATTTCCGGGTGGAGGTCGAGGTACAGCGCTCGGAGCACACGGAACAAGGCGGGCATACAGGAGTTAACGACGTTCCGGCGTAGGTCCCAAGGAGTGACTGGTTCTTATGCTGTTCTCCTGATTGCTGCCAGGTGCGCTGATTACTGACAGCCTGCAGCTGCGGCGAAGCGTGGGCGTGAGGCACTTGGTGCGTGCGGGGGAATGTCCTGGCATGCTGCTAAGTAGAGAGTGTGATCTTGCCGCGGGAGGATCTTGGGTTCGAATCCGCGCCGCAACAGTACCCCCCTCCTTAGGCGAGGCACCCGACGAGCGTCTGAGGGCCCCCGGGTTGGCGCGGTAGAAGTCCTCCAGAAGAGAGGGGTCGGCAAGGTAGGAGGCCGACGCCCACGATCTGTCCTCCAGTCCGTATTCCTCCCAGTCGACCAGCTATACCAGCTCCCTACCCTGTCGATGTACCCTGAGGATCTTCCTTACCGTCCAAACCGGGTCGACGTCATCAAGAAACCTAGGGGGGGGCAGGGTAGGGGTAGGGAGAGATAGGACGCTCTCCACCACCGGCTTTATTTGAGACACGTGGACCACCGGATGTCGCTTGACCGAGGGTGGGAGAACCAATTTAACAGAAACCGGGTTGATTATGGAAATTATGGGAAAAGGACCAACAAACGGGGTGCTAATTTTTTAGACGGTACCTGGAGGCTGAGGTCTTTAGCGAGTAACATGACCTTTTGTCCAGGCTGGTAAGAAGAGGCCGGGATAAGGTGTTTGTTGGCGCTGCGACACATCCTCTCTGATGCCTTCACTAGGGCCGTACGAGCGGCTCTCCACACCCTCTGACACCTTTTGATGTAGGCCCTGGTAGAAGGTACCCCGATCTCGAGTTCCTGCTGGGGAAACATGGGGGGTTGATAGCCCAAAGAACACTCAAAAGGGGACATACCGGTGGCGGAGCTCTTCATCGCGTTGTAGGAGTACTCTACCCATGAGATGAACTTGCTCCAGGACGAGGGCTGACGTTGGGCAACGCAGCGAAGCATAGACTCCAACCTTTGATTGGCTCTTTCGGCCTGTCTATTGCTTTGGGGGTGATATCCTGAGGTGAGGCTGACCGAGGCCCCGATCCCCTTACAAAATGTTCTCCATACCGTAGAGGTGAACTGGGGGCCCCGGTCGAATACAATGTCCATAGGAATCCCATGTTGTTTAACGACGTGCAACGTGAGAAGATCCGCCGTCTCGGAGAAGGAAGGCAACTTCCGGAGGGGTAGGAAGTGGGCTGCCTTCGAAAAACGGTCGACAATGGTGAGTATAGTGTTATTGCCTCTCGAGACGGGGAAAACAGTGACGAAGTCCAAAGCTATGTGCGACCATGGGCGAGCAGGAATCGACAGTGGGCGTAGTAGGCCAGCCGGGGGTCGGTGTGACGGTTTACTGCGGGCACAAGTGGAACAGGCAGTGATGAACTCTTTGGTCATCTTCTCTGTCCATGTCATCGTCTTCATGTGCTTACTTGCATGATGGCGGCGTTTTGGAGTTTGAAGTGTTGAAGCAAGTTTTTTTTTTCTTCCTTGCGTACCAGGGCATTTGGTTAGGGCGGCACACAGGATAGCTTCCTTTCAGGTAGTAATTAAGTCTCGCACGACCGATGGAAGCCATGTCTGTTGTTTGCTGTGAGGTTTGGTGAGTGTAAGGGGCGTTACTTCCCACAGGGTAGGAGCGCCTAATTTGTGTACCTTAAACCACTTACAGCACAATATGGGTCATTTTGCCTCATTGGAGTGTTTAAAAAATGTTTTTATCGGTTATGGTAGCCATTTTTTTATGTTATTGAATTATCGTGTGATGTCATAATTATCGTCCATCCATCCATTTCTACCACTTATCGTGTGACGTTTCTGATACAATCGTGCCGCCTTAGGTTTATTATATTTTCACCTCTTTGATCACCTCTCCTTGTTCCAAAATGCTGGTGCTATGTGTGAATGCTTAAAGGTGAGCTTAGCTGTCGACGTCTGTGTTGAGTGAAGTGTTCCAAGTTAGGTTTGCCGCCATCCAGGTGGAACAAACCATTTCGTATTTTTGATAAAGGGTGTTGTAGTCTAAGACGTTTGGTTCCAGCAACCTTATTATTGAACTTTCACACCTATATTAATTCTATATTAACATTTATGACATCTGTTTTTTATTTGATGATTTACATATTTAAATGAAAGTCACGGGGAAGACCCAGGATACGTTGGGGAGATTATGTCTCCCTGCTGGCCTTTAAATGCCTCGTGGCTTGGTAGAGGGAAGTCTGGGCTTCTCTGCTTAGGCTGCTGCCCTCGCGACCCGACCTCGGATAAGTGGAGGAAGATGGATGGATATTTAAATGGCAGAAAAAAAAACTTTATACACACACATATTTCGTTTGGTTATGTAACCTGCATAGTATGCAGTGAAGTGTGAGCACACTAAGGGCCTAATTTACTAAGATCCAAACATCACGCGCTAAACAGCGTGTGCAATCTGTACTAACACTGCATGTACAATTCAAAAGTGGTGCAGATCGCCTTATTTGAATGAGGATTTTGTGTGGGGCAACACCACGGAGACAGTCTCATTTGCTGCACATTCATGTTATCATGCTCCTACTTGCGGGGTTTTGCTATGTTTTCAAACATGCAGGACACATCTACCACTTTTTATGAGCATTTTAGAAACAGTTCAAAGGGCATCTACAACCGCGCTGAAGGTTCAGTCTCGGGATGGAGGCTGTACTTACTGTGCTCAAGACACAAAAAATGCATACTTCACAAAGTTTTTTTTATGTAACAGATATGTTAATAATATATATTATGAATGAAAAAATTAATGGCATTAAACAAAACGCCAGCGGGTACCGAAACGCATCAATTGAATTCGTTTTAAGCCGCCCCTTAAGTCACTCAGCATGCAGCTATAAAATTATAAAAGGATGTTACGGAATAGGCAATATGTGTAATTTTTTTTTAAAATTTCTGACAGACCATGCAAGTATGTTGAAACACAGACGTATGACAGAGGACTCTTTGTCAATCGCTTGTATTTGCATGCAGCGTGAACACCGAGTGTGTGCCAGTTTGCACGTACTTTTCAGACCTGTTAAATCAAACCCTAAATAGTGCTCGCAAAACAGTGATGAGTTTTTACTAATCACATTGTGCGTGCTGTATAATATATTTGCATTTTCTCCTCCCAGTATTGTGGGTGTTTTGATGATAAACAAATATATATAAATGGATTTCACACCTTATTCTGCTCACTTTACCCTTTGCAAGTGTTATCAGGTTTGCATGTGTTTTAGCACATGCAAACCTTTAGTAAACCAGGCTCTCAGTCCATTTTTTGTTTGTTAAAAAAAAAAATTGAGTAACAGTGTAAAGTTGCAGGAGCATGTCTTTTTCAAGCTAAATGGAAAGGAAACCTGATAAAAGTCATGTTTCTGTCCTATTCTTTACCGTTTTACTGTCAAAATGACAGGTGTGGTCATTAAACAGGACAAGTCTTTTGCACACAACTTGTAATCTATGCAAATGAGATAGATAGCTGGTACATATGTAATAGTGTGTTAGGGTTTTACAGGAAGCAAGCACTTCCTGTTTGGTGGACTCACATGGTCAATTCACCAAACTACGAGAGAGCACTACCCCCTTGTGAAGGAATGTACGAATGACAGTTTTTGAAGTTATTATGGAGAATGTTGCTTTTTTCTCTCTCCTGACAATAGTTTTAAAATCATCACCTTTGTGTTCAGTCTACCTGATCCTGGGTTTGATCTTCATGCTGGTGGTCCTGGAGACTTTCTGCGAGCTGCAGCAGCTGAAGCAGCTGAGGAAGATGTTCTACCTGAAGAAGGAGAAGACGCAGGACCGCCTTGCCATCCTGGAGCACGACCACCTGTCCTTCACCCTGCAGTCGGACAAGGCGCACGGCGACAAGGCCCGGATGTTCGTTAGCGCCTCAAGCCTGTCCTCTCGCAGCGACGAACTCATGATCCAGTAGCGACAGGACAACTGAGAAGTACACACACAAAAAGTCTTTGCTGTATTTATAGCTCTCAGGAGCAGAGCTTCACTCAGAGCTGTCTGGTATTTAAAGTCATCTTACAAGATAGTTGATCTGTAGCTTTGTCATTAAATAGCACTACTTTTGTAAATACCTTGGAAGGTGAACAGTTGGGGGGCGATTGAATAGGCGGATATTCAGAACCTTCTTTGGGTACAAAGCTGACTGACAGAAGCTTTAGAAGGCAATTTAATTTCAGCACAGTGGTCGTGTTGAAAATACTCTGACAAGTGGTTTAAAAAATTTATTTAAGAACAGTGGTCCTACTTTTTCTTTAATGAAGGTGTAAAGTGCCGCGCTTGCTCTTCGTTTCATTCAGGGATTTATTTTCTCGGCACGTACGTGTAATAATCATGTTTTTATTCGTACAGAGTGTACGTCGTCACTCTTTAATTTATTGCCTCGTCTGAAATAATGTGTCGGATGTGCAACAAAAGGGATGTGAGATTGTTTAACTTAAGGCAGTTGAATTTGCACATGTACAGAGATGTGCTTTTTTTTAAGTCTCAGCTGTATTGAGAAATGCACAGAACACATATTACCGGTACTCATAATTTATTATTAGGATTCATTGAATGTCGACCATATTTTCATCTTCTTGGTTATGCACAAGAAACAATGTATTGGAGAGACGTGAACACCAACGACAACTAAGTAAATTAGTGCCAAACTTTTTAACATTCCTATTGGTGTTTGACAAAAATGTACTCCTACAGATAACTTTGTAAAAAAAAAAGATTTTTTTAGTGTACCTTACGTCTTGCAATCACTTGAAGCCTTTTTTTTTAATGTCTGGGATTTTTTAATGCTTTTTTTTGTTGTTGTGTGCTGGCATGCTAACCAGGGTTTAGCATCATTTTTCCGCCAGGCTTTTGCTAGTTACTTAATGTGTCCAATACATTTTTGAAATTTTTGTAATATAAAATGGACCTTAAATGTTGCTGTTTTCCATCACTGTAAATAATTTCCCAAAGTGAATATATTGTCCAGAATTACAAACGAAAACAATTTACTGATGCTGACGACGTAAGTGAATCTTCTGTTTGACATTTCCTTGCATAAATCCTCAGTTGTCATCAACATATGTTTATGTCCGTATTGTGTCAGGTAGTAAATGTGAAGATCATTTCGTCCAAAGGAATACATTCCTCGAAGCTTTTTTGGCATTTGTGTTGGTGAAATAAAATGCTGTTAAAAAAATTTGATATTGTCACTGTTTTTTTGTGATTATATAAGATGTATGAAACACAAGTGAATGTTTTAACGGGAGGTTGCTGAAATTGAAATGAGGTCAAAAGGCGGCAGCTCTAACTGCAGCCTTTTAAGCAGCTCTTAGAAAAGAACAAAATTGTTGCTACTTGAATATTTAAATGTCACTAGTCATCACTTAAATGTGAATTTTCTCTGCGTGTAGTAGTCTTTGTCCGTCCTAAAAGAGCAGCGATTACAGTTAGAGCTTAACAGGAGGATAAAGTGAGCATAAAAAAATACAATTTGCCCACAAATTAGTTTTTTTGGGGGGGAAAAATTAAATAACCCATTAAGTTATGTAATGATCATGACCGAAATCCTTCAAATATCGCAGGATAATTGTAACAAATGTTATCTGCAAGTGATATTGCTCAACTTTTATCTTTTTATTTTGTGTTTTATGGCCCCGCAGGTGACGGGGCGCAGTTCTCCCCAAAATACTTCTGTTCTACGGCTTGAGTTGTTTTTAATACTGCATGAAACACTCGGTGCAATTACAGGCCTCTGTTGTTGCAGAAGCTGAAGTTAAATGAATAATGACGAGCCTCAGGCCCAAGTATTTATTGCACATCATGAGAACACAAGGGCCCCAGGGTACGCACTAATTGGAAATAACTATGCAGGGTGTTAGCTAGTTTGATGCAGAATATAACACAGCGGCATATACAGTACAGTACATAGAGTGCCTGTTCATTTGCATAATGCAGTCTGGAGAAATGAAAAATGGCCTCTGTTTAGTAGCACGTCATAACATGCTTGGATGATTAAGGATGTTTGCAACACATAATAAAGCAATTAGATTATTTATACACATTCCTTTTAAAGACGCATAAACCTTTAATGGTCTGTAATACAGTCCTTTGTTTATCGCTGTTAATTGGTTCCGGACATGACCGCGATAAGTGACATTCTGTGAAATAAGAATCATTAATTAGAAATAGTTTCCTAGCTGGAGCAGAAAAAAATATTTATGACCTTCTTAAGACATTTTTCAACATTAGGAGAGCCTTCCAGACATGAAATAACGCACTTGAGTCACTTTTACATGCTGCCTGAGGCTGAGCCAATCAGTGACCACGATATTGAACAGCACGCTCTGATTGTTTTGGTCTCCTATAGTGGCCAATACTATTGCAATATTGAGATTTTTAGTTTATTTAGCCACGTGTATGCTAGAAAATGCCTAATTTGGGCCACAAATGTTTTAAAATAGGCTTTAAAATAAAATAAAAAAGGTTGTGGTGAAGCCGCAATGTATGTGACGAGGGAGGACTGTATTACGTATTGATGCAAGTTGAAAAATAAACTAAAAATGCACATGTAAGCAAGCAAAAATAACATGTTGGTTACTAAAGCATATGGAAAGATACAATTATGACATAAGTGTTATTAATTGATAATTAGATTATACCTAAAATATACCAATACTGTAAATATTCATCCACCCATTCATTTTCTAATGTTTGTCCCTCTCTATGCATATTAATTTAATGTATCTATGATTAATATTACCTATTTTTCTGCCAGCAGATGGCGACATTTCCATCTGCATTAAAACTGCTGCAGTTCTTTTCCCTTTTTGAATTGATACATAAATATCGCTGCAAACTACAACCAAAAAGAATATACATTAGTACCTCTCTGACAACAGATTGTACAGTTGGTCGTAACGTTGTGGTCAGTGTGATCTTACTCTACATTTTGAATGCAGCATTTCAATTAATATACCAAAAGTGTCCAAACTACGGCCCGCCGGCGTCTTATGACATCATGAGTTTAACAAGGAGTTTGGCCTGTGGGGTGTTTTCAAATTTAATTTAAATATCTGATAGTCTGACTGCTGCATGTATGCCACCAAGTTGTGGACAGCATGAGCAACCCAGGTAAATGACAATGAATTGGGCTTTGAAGTGAAGTTCTTGAATGACCCAATTCAAACAACCTTCCCTAGTCATGGCGCAACAAAAATGCAACGAACACACATGCTCACACATAAGACAACCTGCTCACTGAACTTTGTGCATATTATGAAAAATTATACAAATGCAAATTTACTCCTACTGAATTCCATTCCAATGCATGATGGGAAAAATGCAAAACACTCATCACACTAATACATGTTTGGCGCATTTTAGCTGCTTGATATTTCTGACTGATTACAAAACTCTAAGGAGGTCGCCCCGGAAGTAAGCAAGGTAGGAGTCGAAACTTCACATACTCTTACAGTAATAGCCGATCCATCCATCCATTTATATATATATATATATATATATATATATATATATATATATATATATATATATATATATATATATATATATATATATATATATATATACAAACCCCAAAACCAGTGAAGTTGGTATGTTGTGTAAATCGTAAATAAAAACAGAATACAATGATTTGCAAATCCTTTTCTACCTACATTCAATTGAATGGACTGCAAAGACAAGATACTTAATGTTCTAACTTGAAAACTTTGTTATTTTTTGCAAATATTAGCTCATTTGGAATTTGATGCCTGCAACATGTTTCAAAAAAGCTGGCACAAGTGGCAAACAAGACTGAGAAAGTTGAGGAATGCTCATCAAACACTTATTTTGAAAATCTCCACAGGTGAACAGGCTAATTAGGAACAAGTGGGTGCCATGATTGGATATAAAAGCAGCTTCCATGAAACGCTCAGTCATTCACAAATAAGGATGGGGCGAGGGTCATCACTTTGTGAACCAATGCATGAGCAAATTGTCGAACAGTTTAAAAACAACATTTCTCAACGAGCTATTGCAAGGAATTTAGGGATTTCACTATCTACGGTCTGTAATATCATCAAAAGGTTCAGAGAATCTGGAGAAATCACTGCACGTAACATTGAAAGCCCGTGACCTTGGATCCCTCAGACGTACTGCATCAAAAAGCGACGATATCACCACATGGGCTCAGAAACACTTCAGAAAACCACTGTCAGTAACTACAGTTTGTCGCTACATCTGTAAGTGCAAGTTAAAACTCTACCATGCAAAGCCAAAGCCATTTATCAACAACACCCTGAAACGCCGTTGGCTTCGCCTCGCCCGAGCTCATCTAAGATGGACTGACGCAAAGTGGAAAAGTGTTCTGTGGTCTGACGAGTCCACATTTCAAATTGTTTTTGGAAACTGTGGATGTCGTGTCCTCCGGACCAAAGAGGAAAAGAACCATGTGGATTGTTACAGGTGCAAAGTTCAAAAGCCAGAATCTGTGATGGTATGGGGGTGTATTAGTGCCCAAAGCATGTGTAACTTACACATCTGTGAAGGCATCATTAATGCTGAAAGGTACATACAGGTTTTGGAGCAACATATGTTGCCATCCAAGCAACGTTATCATGGACGCCCCTGCTTATTTCAGCAAGAAAAACCGCGTTGCTTCATAGTAAAAGAGTGCGGGTACTAGACTGGCCTGCCTGTAATCTAGACCTGTCTCCCATTGAAAATGTGTGGCGCATTATGAAGCGTAAAATACCACAACGGAGACCCCAGACTGTTGAACAACTTAAGCTGTACATCAAGCAAGAATGGGAAAGAATTCCACCTGAAAAGCTTCAAAAATTGGTCTCCTCAGTTCCCAAGCTAAACAGTGTTGTTAAAAGGACTAAACAGTGTTGTTAAAAGGAAAGGCCATGTAACACAGTGGTAAAAATGCCCCTGTGCCAACGTTTTTGTAATGTGATGCTGCCATTAAATTCTAAGTTAATGATTATTTGGGGAAAAAAATAGGTTTCCCAGTTCGAACATTAAATATCTTGTCTTTGCAGTCTATTCAATTGGATATAAGTTGAAAATAATTTGCAAATCATTGTATTCTGTTTTTATTTATGATTTACACAATGTGCCAACTTCACTGGTTTTGGGTTTTGTATATACATGTACTGTAGTTACCTTACATTACTAACTTTAGGAGGCTTTTGGCCTCTGGCCAAATTTTTTTAGCCCAATGCGGCCCCCAAGTCAAAAAGTTTGGACAATCCTGACATATACAGTATATGGCGTAAACCACATGGAGGCAGAACACGGCACAGCCCTGAAGGCTAAAAATGAGGGGCGGAAATGTACCCTCTGCTTTTGTTTTGCACGTAAATATTTCTGTTTGATCTCTGCCTCTTTTGTATGCACACAGAGAACCACCTGAGATTTAACAGTGAACATTAAAAGTAGAGATATATGCGTTAAAATGTAATATCGGAAATTATCGGTATCGTTTTTTTAAATTATCGGTATGGTTTTTTTTTTTTTTTTTTTTTTTTTTATTAAATCAACATAAAAAACACAAGATACACTTACAATTAGTGCACCAACCCAAAAAACCTCCCTCCCCCATTTACACTCATTCACACAAAAGGGTTGTTTCTTTCTGTTATTAATATTCTGGTTCCTACATTATATATCAATATATATCAATACAGTCTGCAAGGGATACAGTCCGTAAGCACACATGATTGTGTGTGCTATGGTCCACTAATAGTACTAACCTTTAACCGTTAATTTTACTAATTTTCATTCATTACTAGTTTCTATGTAACTGTTTTTATAATGTTGTACATTATTTTTTATTCAAGAATTTTTTATTTATTTATTTATCTTATTTTACTATTTTTTTTAAAAAGTACCTTATCTTCACCATACCTGGTTGTCCAAATTAGGCATAATAATGTGTTAATTCCACGACTGCATATATCGGTTGATATCGGTATCGGTTGATATCGGTATCGGTAATTAAAGAGTTGGACAATATCGGAATATCGGATATCGGCAAAAAGCCATTATCGGACATCCCTAATTAAAAGTATTTCTGCAACCGGAAGCGTTTCAGCTTTTAGAAACAAAAACATGTGTTTTATATTATCCTACAAGGATTTATTTCTCCTCGATACTTGCACACAAGAGTTGATTGTGTAAGCGTTTACATCATTCATAGCGAATCATAACCATGAAAACCATAACCATGTTTTTACAGCTATAACGGTCACTTGGGGCAAGGCGTGTACCCTATAGGCCCTAGCGATGCTTTCTCATGCTTAAGCAACTCTATTTATATCCTGTCACACACAGTGAGTCCATGTAAATACAAAAGAGGCCTGGAGCGCAAACAGTGCTCGCCGCCAACGCGCTCATTTCTATGCTGCAAAAGAAGAATGCTGTAATACAGTGAAAGGAGCGTAGATGCTTGTGGATTTCTGCAAATACTAGATTACATTCAATTACGTGGTCTTGGAAGTTACACGGCGCACTCGTTTGGAGTAAAAGGAAATATGCCTTTCTGTTTATTTGTTCATAGCATGCCAAAGTCAGCAGGAGACTGCAGACAGCTTAACTTACACATACTTTAAACATAGTTTTTGAAAACAACAAAAACATTCATCAAAACTTAATCTTTTTTTGCTAAATGTATTTAATCTTTCCATTTTGACGGAAAAAAATTGAGGGATGTCAAAAGTAACGAGTTAACTTATGCGATTCATCACAAAAAAAAAAATTGCATTAATTGTGCATATACGCAATTTATTTTGACAGCACATGCTCCTTTACCTATAACCATGAATAGTTACCTGAAAGGCGGCACGGGTTATAATATGGTCAGTGATCAGGTCAATGCATACGTCAGTTTTTGGTCGATTTAAATGATGCAAGCGAGAATAACCTATGATTAGTCTTTAAAAAGCTAAATTCAAAAGTGTGATTAATAAGATTTTTAAAACGTAATAATTTGACAACACCATAAAGAAGACATTTCCTGCATTCAATTGCAAGTCAGGTTGGCCTAAGCAAAGCTTAAAAATGTGAACGCAGAATGCAGAGAGAGCAGGCGTAGCGCAAGTTAAAAATGTACTTAATGAGAGCAAAATGACATTTCCTATGCCAACTAATGGCGGTGATGCTTGAAATTCAAAATCTTGCTTTTAACTTAAAGCATAACAATTAGCAGAGAGACAGCTCTTATCTCAAAACATTCTGAAGTCGGGGTCTCATAAGTTGAGGTACCACTGGATATGAAAAACACTCACCTATTTATCAACTGAGTGGACTTATGCTGTCTTTAACTGAAAAAGTAGTGTTCATATGTGTTCTGGCAACACATAGAGGTCACACTAATTAATTAGGTTAAGCTTATGACGCACTGGGTTAAATTATGCGGACACTTTTGTTAATGGACACTTTCCAATACACTTCTGCCCTATATGCGTTAGTAATATGCAACTGTAATTATTTAATTCTTGTTTACATTGACAAACGTGGCGTGTTGGACTGCAACATTGATCAATTAAGGACACTTACTATATATGTCTAGCTTGTGTGCTACTGTGTGCTGAGTTGTTGCGTAGCTGCCAAAGCTTACCACGTTTACATTTTGTAAATGACTTAACTAGAATCCAATAAAAGATTCAACTTGTGTGCTTATTGGCGGAAATTTAGATGCTAACTTGGTGTCCAGCTTTGCACAAGTAACACACTGCAGGACTACTTGTATCAGAGCTTAGATTGTAAATGCAATCATCATACCGATTGTGAGATCCCGAGTACTATTATTGGTATTTGACCAAATAAACAACCCTACCTGATTACCACTTTATGAGTTGTGGCACTTTTCTTTGCAGCCCCTTTTACACAAATCATAACGGCACTATTTTGCAAGATTTCTGTGCAAAAGAAGGTAAAGACGGAAATAATTGTACCGTACATCAAGGCTATATTGGTAGGATTGTACAGTATGTGCATATTTACACCATATGCAAAGTGCAAAACTCCTTGACTAAATGCATGGTACTGAATAGGCAGAGACACAATAGGACAGAAAGACAGTGGCCTAGTTAATCTCAGCTGAATGTGTAACTGTTAGACAAACTGACAGGACTGGAGGGAGGCAGCAAAGAGGAGAGGGAAGCATGGATGGTGATTGGTTGCCACAGACAGACTGTGGGCACCCCCCCCCCCCCCCCCCCCCCACTTTATGCAATGCCGAAGCAGCGAGAGAACATAATGGCTCCTACCCATTTGCATTTCAATTTTTTTTAAGAGCACACACATCATTTTTTGTGTTAAAAACCCATCATCTGAGACAGATGAACAAACTTCAAGGAAACAAACTGTCCCGAGATGTTACTTTCCGATTGTGGGCTCGAGCATTAAAGCAGACATCCATATTTCAGCACATTCAGATAAATCATACGTCACTATGATCAGCAAACGCACAAAAAAAACTTAAAAAGGTTAAACCTGTGATAACATAAAAGTGAAGTCGCCTCCAGCCGAATATAATTTGCGCTCCTCTCTAATGACTCTGGGCTTAAAACCTGACTGCTTCCTATTGTCATGTCGTCTCTGATGAATGGCGTTTACCGTCAGCCTCACCAAGTCTTCACATCCCACAGGCCATCAAAAAGTAATTGCCTATAAATATTCAAGAGAAAGCAACCCCTTGTCTCAAGTAGCAAACGTCAGACAACCTTCAGGAGAGTGAGGCTGAGCCGCACATCAACACAGGGTCAAAAACTAGGAAAAATTGGGTCCCAGACATTTTTAACTATCATGTTTTCTCAACCGCAAAGATGAAGAACATTTGAACCTTACGGTAAACCCCCAAAAATGGCGTCTTTACAAAGATAATAATGCGGCGTTTTGACAGTGGTTTAGAAAGGTGTTTTTTAATGTGATATAGCAGGGATAGTCAACTGCATTGTTTTGACTTAGTTTGTATATTCCTCTGAACCAGTGTCCCCTACAGTAGACATTAGATTTTTGTGTATTTATTTTGTTGGAGTTAGAGGAGCACTTCTGCAAAATAAAATAATAAAAGAATATTGAAAGAAGTATACACTTAAATACACTATATGTAGGTTCACTCTCTTTTTCCCAAACTTTTGCCTTTTCGACCTTTGCTCTACTTGAAGCACGCACTTCATGAGAGGCGCTTGCCTTGTCAAGGTCTGACTGTGTGAGAAGGACACTACTTTACAAAGATAATAATGCAGAGTTTTGACAGTGGTTGAGAAAGGTGTTTTTTAATGTGATATAGCAGGTATAGTCAACTGCATTGTTTTGACTTAGTGGCCTAGTGGCTAGTGTCCGCCCTGAGATCGGTAGGTTGTGAGTTCAAAACCCGGCCGAGTTATACCAAAGACTATAAAAATGGGACCCATTACCTCCCTGCTTGGCACTCAGCATCAAGGGTTGGAATTGGGGGTTGAATCACCAAAAATGATTCCCGGGCGCGGCCACCGCTGCCCACTGCTCCCCTCACCTCTCAGGGGGTGATCAAGGGTAATGGGTCAAATGCCGAGAATAATTTCGCCACACCTAGCGTGTGTGTGACAATCATTGGTACTTTAACTTTTTAACTTTAATATGTGTTGTGGCTGTGTCTCATTACTGTACAATGCTGGATATGTTCCAAATCTGCACCCAAACTAACTTTAGGAATTTTAGCATTTATAATTTCCTCTTATCAACCCATGACACCACTCTGATGTCTCTTGATGGCCATCTTCCCAAGGACTGTTATTGTTTTGGCCCCTAGATTTCCACCCCCTCTTTTGTAAAACCTCACCGCCACCTTAGTGAGAGCCCGATCTGGCCCTGAACATGCCATTCTGGCATGGACTATAAAAAGCGCAAATAATTATTGATCGGGGTTCACTTTTGGCAGAAGCTGGCTCATGGAGGCTCCGCTCATTGGTCTTACAAACGCAGCCGATAAGGCTTCTGCGAGAGTGAGACCAGCACTGTAACATTTACTTGTGACCTGTTTGAATAAATGTTGTTAAATCTTTCTGAAAGACCTGGCAACTGTTCAATCAAACAATGCGGGTAGATTCTCACAGCCGGACCTGGGGGGTTGCTGCCCCCTCCCTGTGGTACCCATTTCCTACCCACATCAAAGCTGCCCCACCCTTTCCTCTTTTAAAACTGCACTCAAAACCTATCTCTTCTGTCTTGTCTTCCCCGGCCGGCTAAATCCCCCCGCCCCTCCCTGCTTCTCGCTGTTTTTACTTTTTCTGTTTTTTAGATGTTTGCATGCCGTTCCTTTTTTAACTTAGCTGTTTTCTTATATTTTAATTAAAGTCTCCTGTTGTTTTTGTTCATGTAAAGCATCTTTGAGTACTGGTATTTAGAAAAGCTCCATATAAATGTAAATGGTAAATGGGTTATACTTTGTATAGCGCTTTTCTACCTTCAAGGTACTCAAAGCGCTTTGACACTATTTCCACATTCACCCATTCACACACACATTCACACACTGATGGTGGGAGCTGCCATGCAAAGCTCTAACCACGACCCATCAGGAGCAAGGGTGAAGTGTCTTGCTCAAGGACACAACGGACGTGACGAGGTTGGTAGAAGGTGGGGATTGAACCAGGAACCCTCAGGTTGCTGGCACGGCCACTCTCCCAACCGCGCCACACAGTCCCCCCAAATGTAATGTATCATTATTATTATTATTATTAAACCGTGAGTGTAATAACTGCTCTGTCAATGATCTGATTATGCACATGTATATAATATGCATTTTCAGCATTTTAAAGTGTCTCATCATGAGCCACATCTCCAAGCATGCTTTTCATTTTTCTTCTCATCTTCTGTGGCAGTGCAGTGTCCATTGCATACTTTGTGTTGTCACTGTAACATCTGTTACCATAGTATGGCACATGTTTTAAAGCGTTATGTGTCAGCAAACATCTGTTCTTATGCCCCATAGTTTAGTGGACAAACCTAAATAAATGGACAACAGGGTTGCCTCCAGACTAGAAATATAATATATGGGGGAATTCAAGATCCCAGGGGTATCAGATGAAGATAAAACGTCAAAGCCTAAACTCAGGCGAGCACCGAGGTCAAAGGTACAAACCCCAAAACCAGTGAAGTTGGTTAGACTGCAAAGACAAGATACTTAACTTTCGAACTGGAAAACTTTGTTATTTTTTGCAAATATTAGCTCATTTGGAATTTGATGGCTGCAACATGTTTCAAAAAAGCAGGCACAAGTAGCAAAACAGACTGAGAAAGTTGAGGAAGGCTCATCAAACACTTATTTGGATCATCCCACAGGTGAACAGGCTTATTGGGAACAGGTGGGTGCCATGATTGATTATAAAAGCAACTTCCATGAAATGCTCAGTCATTCACAAACAAGGATGGGGCGAGGGTCACCACTTTGTGAACAAATGCGTGAGCAAATTGTCGAACAGTTTAAGAACAACATTTCTCAACGAGCTATTGCAAGGAATTTAGGGATTTTACCATCTATGGTCCGTAATATCATCAAAAGGTTCAGAGAATCTGGAGAAGTCACTGCATGTACACGATGATATTACGGACCTTCGATCCCTCAGGCGGTACTGCATCAAAAAGCGACATCAGTGTGTAAAGGATATCACCACATGGGCTCAAGAACACTCCACTGTCAGTAACTACAGTTCGTCGCTACATCTTTAAGTGCAAGCTAAAACTCTACTATACAAAGCGAAAGCCATTTATCAACAACACCCAGAAACGCCGCCGGCTTCACTGGGCCCGAGCTCATCTAAGATGGACTGATGCAAAGTAGAAAAGTGTTCTGTGGTCTGACGAGTCAACATTTCAAATTGTTTTTGGAAACTGTGGACGTCGTGTCCTCCGGACCAAAGAGGAAAAGAACCATCCAGATTGTTCTAGGGTCAAAGTGTAAAAGGCAGCATCTGTGATGGTATGGGGGTGTATTAGTGCCTAAGGCATGGGTAACTTACACATCTGTGAAGGCACCATTAATGCTGAAAGGTACATACAGGTTTTGGAGCAACATATCCCCTAGAGGGGGGGGGGGGGGGGGGGGGGGGTTTACCCACATATGCGGTCCTCTCCAAGGTTTCTCAGTCATTCACATTGACGTCCCACTGGGGTGAGTTTTCCTTGCCCGTATGTGGGCTCTGTACAGAGGATGTCGTTGTGGCTTGTACAGCCCTTTGAGACACTTGTGATTTAGGGCTATATAAATAGCTGATTGATATGTTGCCATCCAAGCAATGATATCATGGACGCCCCTGCTTATTTCAGCAAGACAATGCCAAGCCACGTGTTACAACAGCGTGACTTCATAGTAAAAGAGTGCGAGTACTAGACTGGCCTGCCTGAAGTCCAGACCTGTCTCCCATTGAAAATGTGTGGCGCAATATTAAAGATTAAAGATTAAAGTACCAATGATTGTCACACACACACTAGATGTGGTGAAATGTGTCCTCTGCATTTGACCCATCCCCTTGGGGAGCAGTGGGCAGCAGCGGCGCCGCGCCCGGGAATCATTTTGGTGATTTAACCCCCAACTCCAACCCGTGTTGCTGAGTGCCAAGCAGGGAGGTTATGGGTCCCATTTTTATAGTCTTTGGTATGACTCGGCTGGGATTTGAACTCCAACCTACCAATCTCAGGGCGGACACTCTAACCATAAAGTGTAAAATACCACAACGGAGTTGACTGTTGAACAACTTAAGCTGTACATCAAGCAAGAATGGGAAATAATTCCACCTGAAAAGCTTCAAAAATTGATGTTAAAAAGAAAGGCCATGTAACACAGTGGTAAAAATGCCCCTGTGCCAACTTTTTTGCAATGTGTTGCTGCCATTAAATTCTAAGTTAATGATTATTTGCAAAAAAAAATTAAGTTTTTCAGTTTGAACATTAAATATATTGTCTTTGCAGTCTATTCAATTGAATATAAGTTGAAAAGGATTTGCAAATCATTGTATTCTGTTTTTATTTATAAATTACACAACGTGCCAACTTCACTGGTTTTGGGTTTTGTAGTATTGGCCCAGTGACCCTAGTTTTACCTATGGCTGGACCCCATTCGGTACTCGTTAACAGCCAAAAGGCCAAGGTGCACGAGATAGTGGTTAGAGTGTCCGTCCTGAGATCGGTAGGTTGGAGTTCAAATCCCAGCCGAGTCGTACCAAAGACTATAAAAATGGGACCCATAACCTCCCTGCTTGGCACTCAGCAACAAAGGGTTGGAGTTGGGGGTTAAATCACCAAAATGATTCCCGGGCACGGCGCCGCTGCTGCCCACTGCTCCCCAAGGGGATGGGACAAATGCAGAGGACAAATTTCGCCACATCTAGTGTGTGTGTGACAATCATTGGTACATTAATCTTAATCTTAATCTTAATGAGGCATGAAGGAGCAAATTCTGGGATTTAGGAGTTGATGCAACTCAGTAGGGGGCATCAGGGGGTTATAAGGATGGGTGTTTGGGGGCACACACAAGAGGATGTACAATTTGTCAAGAGTCTCTCCACAGGTATACATGCTGCAGAACCTGTTGTGATGTTTAAATGTCCAAAAAAAAAAGAGTTCTTTGTTCAACGATCTTTACCGACGTCATCTTTGATCCTTCACACATCCACGACGCCCTCCACTGTGGGTGGCAAGGTCAGAGACACTCACATTCTTTGAGCCATTAGACCTCTGTCAGTAAGTCGAGAAAGTGCTGTCCAGTATACTTCTCGCGCTTAACCAAAGCAATCAGATCTTTGGGAAACCTTTCACAAATTAAAATAGAAACATATAAACACTCAAATAACAATAATATTTAATGCTTCTTCTGCCAAGGAAATTATATTGACTGTCTGTTGTTTATTTTTTATTTAGAGGAATGTATTTTGCATTCTTGCCATATAAATCACAGTACATATGTTGCCCAACACTGAAAATCCAAAGTGAAATGGTCCTGTCATCTTACTATCTGCTCTGATTTGTTTCATTAACTTCAACTTGTGGTTGGAGTAAAACCGGGATATTAGCAGAGCATCTTTGTATTTTGTGTTGTTTTCTTGACGATGCCGCATGTTGGCTATTGGCGTGATCACAGGATGCAGAGAAGGCAAGCGACGTGCAAGCAGATGGTAGTTTAATTATGTATTAGGTAGAATAAACACAGGTCAAGCAGGAACTCAAAATGCAACAGAACACTTTGACATAAAGATGATAAAGAACCAGCACTGAAGAAGGGGAGAAGGTGAAACTACATAATGAACAACAATAATAATAATAAATAGCAATAATCAACAATGTGGAACAGGTTTGCTGACAGGACAAGGAACAGAAGGTAAAGGTGCTGCAAAACACAACAACCAAACTAGCAAAACAAGAGCACCAAGACAGGAATTGATACCAAACAGGACAATACAGAACAAAGTCCAAACTGTCATGAGAGATCATGACAGTTTTTGTGGCAATCTAATGCCTGTTCTTATCAGAGCGCTTACTGCTGATTGCAAAAACAACAGCTCGCTACAATGTGGTCAAACAAACAATACATAAACCTTTGCACGTCTCACTTTACGCATGATTAGTTTTTTTAACACAATATTTTTTCCGTTTTCTTAAAGTAATTCATTTGCTGTGCTTTTTAGTATGAGTATGATTGCAAAATAATTATGTTGAGAGTAAGTTGCAAGTGCCAGTTTTTGACATAGAAGGTGAGAAACACTACTAAATCTCCTTCCCGGCTCATCACTGTTTTCTACAGCAAGAGTTTTTCCACATGTAAAACTATAATTATTATTGGTAAAATGTGTTTTGTGTCAATATTTTTGCATGACTGGAACAAAGTAATCGGATTTACATTATTTGTTATGGAAAAAAATGGATTCGGTTTTCGTACGAATTTGTCTTTGTCGGATTACTACTGAGTGAGCTTTAACTGTGACTTCTGCGCACTTATTAATTATGCTGTATGCCATTTCTTATCATGGTATTAATAACGACGCTACAGAGGCAAGGCAAGGCAAGGCAAGGCTTTTAATTCTATATTTTCAACTGTCAGCTAAACTAAAATGGGAGCGTCTAAGAATGGAAATTAGGCCAGTTAAAGGCGGCCAGTAAGGAAAAACAGAAGATGCCAGTCTTTGCTCCCCACTGAGGCTCTTCAGCCACGGACACAGCATCTCTCCAGCAGGTCCTCCTCATCCTTGGATTTGCTGCTCCCTTTCCCCCCAGCTGAGTGTCAACCTTACCATTAATGGCAGCTGAATAATAAACACAGCCTGAAGAAATCACACAGGCTCTTGGGACTTTTCCCCTCCAGAAATGGCTGCCGCATCATTCGCAAAAAAAATGCATGAAAACATAGAAGGGATGCTCATGTAGTTTATGCAAATGTCAAGAGTCAGACACCATTAGAAATATAATGTGCACGATGCATATATATGCCCTGAAGCACACAGCACAGGGAATGTGGTATTTTTAGTGGCTCCCTTTTCCATTAGCCCTGCTGCATCCACCAATCAGCATGCAGCTAGTCACAGGGTTTCCATGCAGAAAGATATTTAAATATTGAAGAGGCGGAAGATTGTACTTTAAATTGTACCATAGGAATAGAGAAATAATGTGAATATCGAGTATCCCGGGGTTTTTTGTACATTAAAACTACATATTTATTGAAATGATCAGATTCTGACATTCAGGTCACAAAGAACAAATTATTAACAAATTACATTATTATTATTAACAAATAAACAAGTTTCTCAACTTGTATTAGAACACATCCTCTCAAGTATTGTGCGGGACAAAAATGTTTAACAGTTATGTCGATAACACTTTATAATAAGTACACACTATTAAAAATGAATAACGCATTAGTAAATACTGACTTCATAGTTAAAAAAAAAACGCATTAATACTCATTAGTATACAGTTCATAAACAGTCATAAATGTTTTACGCTATTGATAAGGTTGACTATAAAAAGTCTAATGGTTGAATTTTCATACTTTATAAATGGTTGATTCAGCATTTTTTACATTATATTCATGTATTGTCGATAGTTTGTTTGATAATTTAGAAACTATATGTAAATAATACTTATAATAACCTCTCTCGACATGCACTTACACATACAGTATTCAGACATGTACTAATAGTTTTTAAATACACAGTAACTGTGTTTATAAGCTGCATACTAATAAGTATTCATATCAAAAATATGCTTTATAAATGATGAATTCAGTATTTACTAATGCTTAATAGTGTGTACTTATTACAAAGTGTTACTGTTATGTCTTTTCACTTTTTTTGTTACAGCAGTAAAAGCAGCACAGCATGATCACTGATACTTTAAAGTGAGTTGGTCCAAAGGCATATTCCAAAAGTTAAATAATTTAATTTGTAATGAGTTGTAACATTAGATATTATACTGATGTGTGTTGTACGGTGGCCAAGAAGGGTCACAACAAATGTAAACGCCGCAATACAACAGCTTTATGCCGCATCTCAACTATTTTATACTGCAACATAAAGCCACTACACAATTTAAAAAGCCACTACAAATGCAAATGCCACAACACAACAACTTTAGGCCACAACTTTATGCTGCAACCCAACGACATAAGGCAACAACACAACAACTTTATGTCGGTGCACAACAACATTAAAGGCCTACTGAAATTTTTTTTTAAAATTTAAACGGGAATAGCAGATCCATTCTATGTGTCATACTTGATCATTTCGCGATATTGCCATATTTTTGCTGAAAGGATTTAGTATAGAACAACAACGATAAAGTTCGCAACTTTTGGTCGCTGATTAAAAAAAGCCTTGCCTATACCGGAAGTAGCGTGACGTCACAGGAGGAAGGATTCCTCACAATTCCCCGTTGTTTACAATGGAGCGAGAGAGATTCGGACCGAGAAAGTGACGATTACCCCATTAATTTGAGCGAGGATGAAAGATTCGTGGATGAGGAACGTTAGAGTGAAGGACTAGAGTGTAGTGCAGGGTGTATCTTTTTTCGCTCTGACTGTAACTTAGGTACAAGGGTTCATTGGATTCCACACTTTCACTGGTTGGGGGCGTGGTTGGGGGCGTGGCTATTTACAGCTAGAATTCACCAACTCGAGTATTTCATATATATTTCATATATATATGTATATATATGTATATATATGTATATATATGTATATATATATATATATATATATATATATATATATATATATATATATATATATATATATATATATATATATATATATTTATTTTATTTACATAAAAGAAATACTTGAATTTCAGTGTTCCAATGGCTATCCATTAGATGGCAGTATTGTCCTGTTTAACTTCTCCGTTCATGATGAGTATATCATTTCGGCCACCGTGTTCAATGGAGAAGTCTGTTCTACATATTTACAGGCAACATACACCTTCCCCTTCGAACTGTCCTGGATGAACTGAAATCCTTGTTTCCATTCGTTTGAATTCGTTAGGCAAGCTGTTTATATTGTGGGAAAGCGGACGTGAGAACAGGCTGTCCCCACTCAGTCTCAGGTCCGCATTGAGCTGGAGGGGGCGTGGCCTCCAGCTCCGGCTGAATACCGGGCGTTTGTCGGGAGAAAATCTCTGCCGGGAAGTTGTCGGGAGAGGCGCTGAATACCGGGATTCTCTCGCTAAAAACGGGAGGGTTGGCAAGTATGTAAATTAACCCGGCCGTATTGGCATGTGTTGCAATGTTAAGATTTCATCATTTATATGTAAACTATCAGACTGCGTGGTCAGTAGTAGTGGGTTTCAGTAGGCCTTTAATATGCAACACAACAACATAAAGCCATGACACAGCAACTTAATGCCGCACCACGACCCATAAAACCACAGCGACATAAAGCTGCAACACAAAAACATAAAGCCACAACACAAGCATATTTTGCCACAGCACGATTGCAAAAGCCACTACAAATGCAAAACTCCGCAACACAACAACAAGAAGTCACAACATAACATTTTTCAGCCACAACACAACAACTTTAGGCTGCAACATAACAACTTTATGCTGCAACACAACAACATAAAGCCACAACACAAACATTTTTAGCCGCAGCACGATTGAAAAAGCCACTACAAATGCAAAACTCTGCAACACAACAACATGAAGTCACAACAACGTTATGCTACAACATAACAATTTTATGTCGCAACACAACAACTTTATGCTGCTGCAACACAACAAAATAATGCCCCAACACAAGAATATAAAGCCACAAAACAACAATTTTAGCCAAAGCATTATCGCAAAAGCCACTACAAATGCAAAATTCTGCAACACAACAACATAAAGCCAAAACACAACAACTCAATGCCATAACACAACAACTCAATGCCATCACACAACAGAATATAGCCACAATACAGCAACTTAATAACGCAACACAACATAAAGCCACAACACAACAACTTTATATTGCAACTCAACAACACAGTCACAAGACAACACAACACAACAACATGAAACAGCAACGAAAGTGACGGATACAACGACAGTGCAAGTTTTGCTGAATTACCAAGTGGCACAGGCAGAAAGTTGAAGAAGTTTCGATGAACGAAGATGGAAAAGCAAAAATGAAAGTAAACTGTTCCGCTGCCACTTCATGTTGTTGTAGTGTACCTTAAAGTTGTTGTGTTGTGATGTTTGCAATAGTTGTGACCTTTCTCGGCCACCTGTAACACAATCAAGATGTCAATGTTTTGTTCCGCTAGTTTAGCATAAATTGACTACCTTTGGTTTCGTTGTTGCCCTATTACCTTGATCTGTATTTGGACAAAGGTTGAAATGACAGCTGTAATTTGCAATTTAAATGTTTTTCTACTTAATACAGAGCAGTGTATGAGTTGTAAAATCAATGCCTGAAAATGAAATTGTCTGATAATCTTTTGACTACTTACTTAAGCATTAATTATGACTGAAACCTATAGACTCAGCCTAGCAACAAGCGGCGGCACAAACATGTGATGTCATGCGGAAAAAGAGCCACTGTTCATTTAGAAGTTTTACATTGAATCACAAATTCAAAAAAGTGTCTGTATGATTTATAGCAGGAGGAGGACTTAAAAAAGCACATCAGAGCCCACATTAGTGTTTCGTAGCCCAATGATTCTTCTCTCATATTAAAAACGCCACTGGATAGCAGTCATAAACCCAATGATTTATGTGCGCAGGTACACTTGGTCCAATTTTTAATCTCCTCTTCCATTAAGAATAATTTAAGGATTGATATTCTCACAGTACAGGCATGTAAAAGTGAACTTTGATTTGGCAATAAAACCAACAGCACTGACTCACTGAGATTTGATGTACAAGTTAAGTGGGAAAATGGGAAGAAAACTTAAATGGAAACCTAATCAGATCTTAAAACCATTTATTTCAAGATCATTCCAGGCCACCATTGAACTTTTTTTTTTGCTTCGATGAGGAATATGGTACCATCCAATTCCCCGTTATGACAGATATGTAGATGCAGAAGCAAAATGTAGCCTGTATGAAAATTGTATTTTGAAGTGAGAGAGGCTCAAAAATGGTTAATAAATGCATTACTTTCACAGTAACATTAACTAAAATGTACTGTGAAATAACAGTTCATTGCTGTGAAATATAAGGGTATTGTAATTTTTACAGTCACTTGTAATGTTACAGTACATTTTGATGATAGTATTTTACTGTGAACAATACAGTTCAATACAGTGTACAGTGTATTAAACTTGTTTTTATTTTTTTCTACCTTTTAGACAGAACAAACCAAAAATACTCTTCACCTACACAATTTAAAGAAGAAAAATAGCTTCTCCAATACAATATTGTCATTGACTAACTACACTAGAGCAAGCTCGGACACAGGCAATTACAGTGCCTGTCAGTCCGGGTGAGGAGTAAGTTAGGCTAGAACTAACCAGCGCCAAGCTGGAAAATTCCTGCACACATTGCAATTCTCGTAGAGTTTTACATAACTCACAACATGTTTTTTCTGTAGTGACTGTGCAAGAGGTAGACATGCATTCTACTGAGGTGGCAAATTATGAAGCGTTAAACCTATCGCAGCACCAATCAAATCATCTCAAGATCCCCATCATATCAATTCATAGATATGATCGAAATTATTTAAGGCGCACTACACGAAATAGACGTACCGTTATTAAAATCAGTACTACAGATACAAGTGTTGTCCCGATACCAAAATGCATTACGATACTTTTCTAAATAAAGGGGACCAATTAAAATTCCATTATTGGCTTTATTTCAACAAAAAATCTTACGGTACATTAAACATATGTTTCTTATTGCAAGTTTGTCCTTAAATAAAATAGTGAACATACAAGACAACTTTTGTAGTAAGTAAGCAAACAAAGGCTCCTAATTTAGCTGCTGACATATGCAGTAACATATTGTGTCATTTATCATTCTATTATTTTGTCTGCGGGCTATAGAACGTTTTTTATTCGGGCTCCAGTACTCTGGAATGCCCTACCTGTAACAGTTAGAGATGCTACCTCAGTAGAAGCATTTAAGTCCCATCTTAAAACTCATTTATACACCATAGCCTTTAAATTGACCCCTTTTTAGACCAGTTGATCTGCCGTCTCTTTTTTGTGCTCTGCCCTCCTCTCCTGCGTGGCGAGATTATCAGGTAACCACAGATCAGTTTCCATGGAGGGTGCTCGCTGTTCCAAGTCGGGACCCTGGATGGACCACTGCTCTATGCATTAATTGGTGACGTCTCTGCGCCCCGATGTGTCTACATGCTAGAGGATCCCCTGCTGGCCTCACTATGAACTGGACTCTCACATTATTAACCGTATCCACTCGGCATCCATTGCACCGGTCACCCGGGATTTGTAAAAATCAACAATAGTAGTATACAATGTTTTGTATGTCCAAAAAGGAGAAGCAAAACTTTTAATATCCTGCCGCATTACTCAGATATAACAATCTGATTCTTGATCAACAATAAAATATATAATAACCTGCTTCTTAGAATTACTCCTAAGAAGTCTGCTAAGAGTTGACTTATGAGTAAAGAAATTCTTCGCTGAAAGCTGCACTTAAAAGTTAGTTATCAAGCGTCTTACTCACACTTTCAGCGAAGTGTAGGACTGAATCTTAATTGTCACACTCAGAGCTGAATTACGACTTTACTATGTGCCGTAAACGGAATTTTAGGTGACGTCATATCTGTGTCCATAGAAATGACCAATCACGGAAGGGAATTCCTTGTCTAAGAATAAAGAAATATCTTGGAAATAGTTAAGTGGACAATGGGAGTGTATATTTTGACAATAAACTACAAAATAATACAAAACAAACAAACAATATTGGCAATGAATCATAAATAAATGTGCATTTTCCCAGTGGCGAGATATCGAATCATTGTGATGACCTTTAGTTCTGCTGTGAAAGCTCTGCTGCGTGATGTTGCTGATGAGATGACGCCCCTTATTAAATCTGTGACAAAAATAATACCCGCTCTGTCTAAAAGATACCGTTTGATCAGCTGCTCGTCATCAAACAAAGTCAGGACATCCTTCCGCTCCCTGAACGTTCGCGCACGTCTCTCTCGCCTCAGTGCAACTCCTAACCACTTAGGACACCTCTGAAGGTCTCTTAAATATCGTGGAGAGTAGGAGTGATTCTTAGACTCAAAAAAGTTGATAAATAGCTTTTATTCTTAAGTTGGAGAGTAGGACTAAATTTCGCACATTCTCAGGACTTAAGTGTAAAATGGCACTCTAAGACGCTTGATAAATACGGCCCCTGATATATAACAATAACCAGTATATTATTACAAGATACATATATCTAATGACACACATATAATTACAATAATAAACTCAATAATTTAAAACATCAATTTATTACAATATATGTTGTGCAGTACCTATCCTTTTCTTATATTTATTTTGAAATTGAAGGATGTTAAAGGCCTACTGAAATGAATTTTTTAAATTTAAACGGGGATAGCAGATCCATTCTATGTGTCATACTTGATCATTTCGCGATATTGCCATATTTTTGCTGAAAGGCTTTAGTATAGAACAACGACGATAAAGTTCGCAACTTTTGGTCTCTGATAAAAAAAGCCTTGCCCCTACCGGAAGTAGCGTGATGACACCGGAGGAAAGGCTGCTCACATTTTCCTATTGTTTACACCAGCAGCGAGAGAGATTCGAACCGAGAAAGCGACGATTACCCCATTCATTTGAGCGAGGATGAAAGATTCGTGGATGAGGAACGTGAAAGTGAAGGACTAGTGTGCAGTGCAGAACGTATCTTTTTTCGCTCTGACCGTAACTTAGGTAAAAGGGCTCATTGGATTCCACACTCTCTCCTTTTTCTATTGTGGATCACGGATTTGTATTTTAAACCACCTCGGATACTATATCCTCTTGAAAATGAGATTCGAGAACGCAAAATGGACATTCACAGTGACTTTTATCTCCACGACAATACATCGGTGACGCACTTTAGCTACTGAGCTAACGTGATAGCATCAGGCTTTACTGCATATAGAAACAAAACAAATAAGTCCCTGACTGGAAGGATAGCCAGAAGATCAACAATACTACCAAACTCTGGACATATGTAACTACACGGTTAATGCTTTCCAGCTTGGCGAAGATTAACAATGCTGTTACTAACGACGCCATTGAAGCTAACTTAGCAATGGGACCTCACAGAGCTATGATAAAAACATTAGCGCTCCACCTACACTACCGTTCAAAAGTTTGGGGTCACCCAAACAATTTTGTGGAATAGCCTTCATTTCTAAGAACAAGAATAGACTGTCGAGTTTCAGATGAAAGTTCTCTTTTTCTGGCCATTTTGAGCGTTTAATTGACCCCACAAATGTGATGCTCCAGAAACTCAATCTGCTCAAAGGAAGGTCAGTTTTGTAGCTTCTGTAACGAGCTAAGCTGTTTTCAGATGTGTGAACATGATTGCACAAGGGTTTCTAATCATCAATTAGCCTTCTGAGCCAATGAGCAAACACATTGCACCATTAGAACACTGGAGTGATAGTTGCTGGAAATGGGCCTCTATACACCTATGTAGATATTGCACCAAAAACCAGACATTTGCAGCTAGAATAGTCATTTACCACATTAGCAATGTATAAGTGTATTTCTTTAAAGTTAAGACTAGTTTAAAGTTATCTTCATTGAAAAGTACAGTGCTTTTCCTTCAAAAATAAGGACATTTCAATGTGACCCCAAACTTTTGAACGGTAGTGTACGCCCCAGCCAGCCCTCATCTGCTCATCAATACCCGTGCTCACCTGCGTTCCAGCGATCGACGGAAGGACGAAGGACTTCACCCGATCATCTGTGCGGTCGGCGGCTAGCGTCGGCTAGCGCGTCTGCTATCCAAGTAAGTCCTCCTGGTTGTGTTGCTACAGCCAGCCGCTAATACATCGATCCCACCTACAACTTTCTTCTTTGCAGTCTCCATTGTTCATTAAACAAATTGCAAAAGATTCACCAACACAGATGTCCAGAATACTGTGGAATTTTGAGATGAAAACAGAGCTTTTTATATTGTATTCAATTGGCTCCGAATACTTCCGCTTCAATTGTTGACGTCACGCGCAAACATCATCATATCGAAACGTTTTCAGCCGGAAGTTTGCCGGGAAATTTAAAATTGCACTTTATAAGTTAACCCGACCGTATTGGCATGTGTTGCAATGTTAAGATTTCATCATTGATATATAAACTATCAGACTGTGTGGTCGGTAGTAGTGGGTTTCAGTAGGCCTTTAATGCCTTGTTTGATCCTTTTCTAAATGATTCCATTCCATTTAAATATAATTATCTGTCACGTCACTAAATACTACATGATACCATAACCCTACAATAGTATACAGTATCAACATAATATTTATAATAATATAATACCATTTTCTCTACGCTGCATATTTATTTGCACTGTTATATTATTTATGTGATTACACTGCAAATAGTAAATTGACATTAAAGACTATTAAAACTTGAATATTATCAATATGAATCACATGTATTATTCAGATAATAGCCAATGATAGTTAACATTAAAAATAGGGTGAGAAAACTTATTTCCCCCTTAAATTTTTTTGTTTGGCGGGGGGTGACAACTTTGATTTTGCAGTTTGAGCTAATATTTTTTGTGTTCTTTACATGTATTTGTTTTATTTTCAAAGGAGAAATTATGTTTGTAAGGGGTTGTGAGAAAATATTAAAATGTTTTAAAGGTTGATGGATATACATAAATACATCATTCATGTAGATAATGTCCATGTAATGAGCTGCTTCACACATGATTGAGCAGCTACTGTACATCACAATTGTACAGTTGCAACACAAAGCCTGCAGATGGTGCTGTTGCATCACTCGCATGCACCAGCAAGCGCGCACTCACCTCGGAGTGGAAGGAGTGTGTAGTAAAGTGGTCAGACATATGTTAGGAGCTGCAAGGATGATGTTCCTTCCCTCCCTGACGCTGCTCGCTGACCGGCACAGCCCCGTGCAGCGGCTCCAATAAGGATGTACGGGGATGGGGAGGGCACCGTGTGGGACCGGGTCGCGCGTCCCCACCGGGACTGTATGTGCTACCTTGGACCTCCGACTAACTTGCTGCCCATGTAAGCTTCTTTAGGGACATTTTTTGTACCTGTTGCATGCTGAATGTATTACACTTGCTAGAATAAAACTAAATAAAATAAAATATGTTGATTTTCAGTGAAGCGACAGCATTATGCAGGAGCCCATATAGTGCACATTCTATAACTGTATTATTTACAGTGTTATGTTTTATTTAACTTGAATGTCTTTTTATTTTAATATGGACATTATTGGCAAGTGTTTGTTGCAGAACAAGCAAGGGGTTAACTGATTTTGTGAAAGATATGAGGATGCCTTGCAGCCTAATTGGTGCATTTTTTACAGTAATATCGTGTTAGTGATATGCAATAACAAGCTCACTGTCAGGAAATGGGATGTACGCGCTATTGCATGCATGGCGAAGTCACCGACCGCCATTAAATAGCCCAGAGCTGTCACTAATATGTGATCTACATATCACTTATGATTGCTTCATTCATAGTAGGCCAATGTAATGCTTCCAACAGCAATCCCCAGCACTTAATGCTTTCATACCCTGGCTAAGCAGAGGCAGGACCAGAAAAAGGATGATGATTCCTCTGCTGTACATGTGAGGAGCTGCAGGGGAACTGATATGTGCGATGCTCTTTTGTAGCCGCAGACCATTATCCCGTCCAAATTTCTACCACCTCTTGTCTTCCTGTCCCCAGCGGGATGCGCAAGTCGCCCGAAGTGAGCCCCAGAAGGCTTTCGGACATCAGCCCTCAGCTCAGACAGCTCAAGTACCTGGTGGTGGACGAGGCCATCAAAGAGGACCTCAAGTGTTCCCGCTCAGTTGAGGACATCAACAGCGCATCCATAGAGGAGCGAATACTGCGGATCACCGGCTACTATGGCTACCAACCTTGGAGTGGCAGCTATAAGAGTGAGTCAATACAGTGTTTGCTGCTCAATAAGAGGTCAAGAAGTTGCTTTGTTGAGATGTTCTTCTGATTTTGTGGAAAGTTGAGCAAGAATTATAGAGCTGCTATTTGTCCAGTTGGAATTTTGCCCATCATCCACAATAACTATGTGAGACAAGAATGTAGGTCTTTCTCTTTTCTGTGCATTCCAAATAGTAAACAACTTTTAGTGAGAGGCGGGTACTGGGATAAGAGCTATTCCACCAAAAAGCTCACTAAAAACCTCCAACACAATTTTATATAGATGTTGTATGTAGTAACCTGTCACATTCATGATAACATGTAATATTTAGAGTATTTTGCTAATTTTAAGCATTACTGTAACGCATTGATTTTGCCAAGCTCAATGATGGCTACTTCCATCAACAACAACAAAGGGAGCACTTTCTGTGTTTGCTACTGGTGTTGCGCGATATAGACGATATACCAGGGACGTGCGGTCAGAGTAGGCAGGAGAGGCGGAGCGTCACTTGTCATCAAGAAAAAATAACAAAACCATTAAATACATATAAAAATTTGTCCATGTGTTAGAAATTTAATTAAATTTCTGTATGATTAAAATGGCTTTTTAACATTCACAGAGGGATGGAAATTGATAAGATTTTTCCACTTTCGATTGTGCTTAACGATTCCGTTATTTATTGGCTCTCGTATCGATTCTTATTTGCAAAAAAAGATAACAAAAAGGTGGATTAGCATCAATTTTGTTTAGTTTAGAGCTAACAAGAACTTACAAAGCCAACAGTGAGGCACATAGCATAAAAAAACTATTTTGAAAATAAATAAATAAATAAAAGTTCTTTAGAATTTAACAAAATAAAACATGTGGAAATTACACAAGAAAGTTGCTATAGCTTAGTTAATACGCAGGTCACAGCATCTAAATGGCGTGTTTTTGAAGGTTTTTAGATAGTTTATTTGAACTCTTAATAGATTAATCCCAATTACCTGCATTGTTAGCCGCCTTGTACTAGCAGTTTTCACTATTCAGAATGCACAGAAAATGGAAAGACATGTGTGTTCTTTCGTCCATCCATTTTCTACCGCTTGTCCCTCTCGGGTCGCAGGGGGTGCTGGGGCCTATCCCAGCTGCACTCGGGCGGAAGGCGAGGTACGCCCTAGACTATTTACCAGCTCATCGCAGGGCCAACACAGATAGACAGACAACATTCACACTCACATTCGCATGGTAGGGCCTATTTAGAGTTGCTAATCAACCTATCGCCAGGTGCATGTCTTTGGAGGTGGGAGGAAGCCGGAGTACCCTGAGGGAACCCACGCAGTCACGGGGAGAACATGCTAACTCCACACAGAAAGACCCCGAGCTTGGGGATCTTCTTATTGTGAGGCACATGCACTAACCCCTGTTCAGCCGTGCTGCCCACATGTGTGTTCTTGTCTCACATAAAGATTGTGGATGATGGACAAAATTTCCCCCAAAAAGTGCAGTTTTCCATAACAAAGAAGTCGGCAGGCAAATCTTTCAATCGGCACGACCATTTTGGCATCCCATTTGCTTCAGCTGCTTCTGTTCATCACACGACATAGTATCTGGTGTGTTGTAGAAGGACCGCAGTATGAAAAATAGTATGACCTAAAGCATACTTTTAAATTAAAGTTAAAGTTAAAGTACCAATGATTGTCACACACACACTAGGTGTGGTGAAATTTGTCCTCTGCATTTGACCCATCTCCTTGTTCACCCCCTGAGAGATGAGGTGAGCAGTGAGCAGCAGCGGTGCCGCGCCCTGGAATCATTTTTGGTGATTTAACCCCCAATTCCAACCCTTGATGCTGAGTGCCAAGCAGGGAGGTAATGGGTCCCATTTTTATAGTCTTTGGTATGACTCGGCCGGAGTTTGAAATCACAACCTACCGATCTCAGGGCGGACACTCTAACCACTAGGCCACTGAGTAGGTGACATGTAAGTCTTTTTGTTGTTGTTAGTGATTTATTGTTTTAATTGGTTTTAACCTTTAAAATCGTTTTTAATCATATTTATTTTTATATTGTTTTTATATTGGTTTTATATTTATTTATTTTGTTTTTATTCAGACTTAGGTGGAGCTAAGGATAGTATTTGAATCTTGTTTTTACAATAGTTTTGTGCAGCACTTTGGAAACATTTTTGTTGTTTAAATGTGCTATGCAAATAAAGTGGATTGGATTGATTGGATTGGATTTTTGTTAATGTAGTCTTATACTTAATTGTCCTGGTCTATTTATCGTGTTCTGAGTTCTTCAGCAAACCTTTTTACGTGGAAAAACAAGTTGGGTATGAATAATTGTGCCTTCTGCTGTTTGCTGACGAGTAGTGATTACACAATCTACTGTGTTAGTCCAAGTAAACCATTGATTTATCACACCTGGGACTCTTCTGGCAAGATTTTCTCCTGATAGTCTTTCTGAGACATTTGTGCAGTCAGACGTCACTGATGCTAGATGAGATTACGTCTGATGTGGTTGAGGTCAAGGCTCTCCAGTTTTTACGCACCATCTCGTCTAACTGCGAACCTGTACTTTAGGGTACATCATTCTGGAACTGGAAGAATTAAGATTCAGTGTCAATTAGGGAAAACAACTGACTTGACTGATCAATTGATGCAAACAAGTCAATACTTTACACATACACCTATGCTGCTCAGGCCAGCAGGACACTGATTTATACTAAACTAAGTCAGCTTAACATTTGCACCCGTATCATCACTACTTTGATGATCAGTTTTGAAAGCATCATAGTTGCTTTATTTTGCTGCATTTGAGAGAGCAAGTGTATGTGTGGAATCAGACAGCTGAAACTCTCAAGCGCTTTGAACATTTGATTCTTTGAAGAAGAAGCTTTTATCTTCATCTCACATCTCGGAGAGAGACTCTGTATACGGCATTTGCATCATTTAACCCTTAATTCACCCTGGTCAAAATAGAATACCACTTTGTTGAGCCACAACAGTTGTAACAATTTAGCTTATCTTTTCATTTTCTGGCATAACTCATGTGGCAGCCCGGGGGGAAAATCTGGTCGAGAATGACGCCTGAGTTCAGTTCAAAACTTGGGAGACAAACATTTTGCAACAAATTCCTAAAAACACTCCTGTTGTATAGAGGAACTTGGACCACTGTAAACGCATTGGAAGGTCCTTGCATTGACATTTTAGGGTCCAAACTTGTGATTTACATATCTGAGGTGTTCCTCAAGGCACCCCTTTAAGCCCTCTCTCCATTTTGGCAGTTGCCATTTTTTTGGTAATGTGATTTCTCAATCAACCAATCAATCAATCAAACTTTATTTATATAGCACTTTTTATACACAGGCAAGTGGCAAATACAAAGTGCTGTGTACACAAAAAAATAAGAGAGCGCGCACACACACACACGTACACACACACACACACACACACTTGCTTAGGCGGTCCATCGTAGTCGAAGATGACGTAGCTTCCATTTTGTTGCTCTGGTCGGTGGCTATCGTTGCTGACGACGATGCCACTCCATATGACTATGAAGTCCGATCCTGGAACCACACGTCCTGCCACAGTGGGGACATGTCAGGCCTGGATCAGGGGGCTGGGATGGTTCTGGAACTGCATGGTGGTGTCTTCGCCTCCGCTGATCCCTCCGGTGTTGGTTCCGACACTCCTCCAGATACATGACCCCGTCATGGCATAGCGAGCGCCACAGCGATCGATTGGCTGCAGCTGTCTCAAGTTCGTAGGGTTTGATGTTGCACCTCTTCAATATCCCTTTCAGTTGGTCTTTGTACCGCAGCTTTTGTCCTCCGGGCTTTCTGCTGGCTGAAAGGAGCTGACCATAAAGCATCTGACGAGGCAATCGGTGTCCTGGAATTCGGATGGTGTGACCAACCCACCGGAGTTGTCGCTGTGCCAGGGTGGCCTCTATGCTTATGGACTCAGTGCGCTGTAAGATGTCCGTATGAGGAACTCGATCCTGCCATGTGATGCCAAGAATGCGTTGGAGACATCTGATGTTAAATGCATCAAGGCAGCGGATGTGTCTGCGGTATATTGTCCAGGCTTCTGACCCATACAGCAGAGTTGAAACACACACCGCCCTGTAGACAGACACTTTTGTTGAGGTTCGAAGGTGGTTGTTTTCAAACACCCGGGAGCACAGTCTTCCAAAGGCAGAGGAGGCTGAGTTGATACGAGCCTGGATGTCATCATCGATCTGGCATGTTGGGGTCAGAGTACTGCCAAGGTAGCAAAACTGCTCAACGAGTTTGAGGGGTGTGCCGCTGATGGTAAAGACAGGGGGTGTAGGGGATGGGGACCTCTCCTGGATGAGAACCTCTGTTTTCTGGATGTTGATCACCAGACCTAGTGAGCGGTAGACTGATGACATGGTGTCTAGTGCATGCTGCATGGCATCAGGAGTGTGGGCGAGGAGTGCGCAGTCGTCTGCATATTGCAGCTCCTGGATGTTGGTGCCTGACATCTTCGTCTTTGCCTGCAGGCGCCGGATGTTGAATAGGCTCCCATCCAGGCGAAACTCGATGGAGACACCACTATCCTTTGTGATGGACTGGCGGAATAGGAGTGTGGCTGCTGCCAGGAAAAGATTGAAGATCGCTGGGGCCAGTACACACCCCTGCTTCACCCCTACTTTCACTGGGAAAGAAGGGGACTGTTCACTGCCTACAAGTACACAGGCCTGCATACCATCGTGAAACTGTTTTAGGATGCTGAGAAACTTGGGGGGCACACCAAACTTCTTGAGGATGCTCCAGAGCAAATCACGGTCAACTGTGTCAAAGGCCTTGGCGAGGTCAATAAAGGTAATGTAGAGGTCCTTTTTTTGTTCCCTGCATTTCTCCTGGATTTGACGGGCAGCGAAGATCATGTCTAGTGTACTTCGGTTCTTTCTGAAGCCACACTGTGTCTCTGGGAGGATGCCCTCTGTTAAAAATGAAAGGCGAGAAAGCATAATTTTCGCAAGTACCTTGCCGGCCACTGAGAGAAGGGAGATGCCACGACTGTTTCCACAAGATGATTTATCTCCTTTCTTCTTGTAGATGGTGACAATGTTGCTGTCTTTCCATTCTTGAGGCAGGGCCTCCCTGTGCCAGATGGCTAGTATGAAGTGAAACAGCTTCCGCTTCAGTAGATAGCCTCCCTTCTTCAGTATCTCAGCCGGAATTCCGTCAGGGCCAGGGCTCTTGTTGTTTTTGAGGCTCCTGATTGCAGTAAGGACCTCACTGAACATGGGGGGATCATCAAGGAAGGGAGAAGGCGGGAGATCTGGGAGTGCATTGAGCACTGATGGATCAGAGGGGTTTATTTTATTGAGCAGTGAGTCGAAGTGCTCAGCCCAACGCTCAAGA
Organism: Entelurus aequoreus; assembly: GCF_033978785.1. NCBI lineage: Eukaryota > Metazoa > Chordata > Actinopteri > Syngnathiformes > Syngnathidae > Entelurus > Entelurus aequoreus. The sequence goes on along the minus strand of NC_084739.1, from coordinate 22,240,496 downwards.
ATTTGTTGTTTATCCTTGAATAACACGTGTCCGTCTGCGGATCTTACTGGAGCGATGCTTCGCTTTTGTGGGCCATAGATGGATTTTGCAGCAGCGTAGAATGCGTAGGTATTATTAGCATCTGCATATCCCTGGATCTCCTGGGCTTTTTTGAGCCACCACTCATTTTCCATGAACCACAGTTGTTTCTGTCTCAGCTCTGGTTGTTTTATAATGGTGGAGGAGTGATGGAGAGTGAGGGTTGGAGAGCAGGGCAGCATGGGCTTTGCGCTTGGCGTCCAGCAGCTCCTGTATTTCTACCGAGCTGTTGTCGAACCAGTCTTGATGGTGCTTCTGAGTAAAGCCGATGGTTTCAGAGGCAGCTTGATGTAATGTTGACCTCAGTTTTGCCCACTCACTGTCCATGTCACAGGTGGTACCGTAATCCTCCAAGGTGGAAAGCCCCGTAGCTAGCTTGCTGCGGTAGTGAGATGTACACTCTGGAGAATCCAGGGCCCTGCAGTTCAGTCGCTTTCTTGGCTGCTGTTTCTTGTGCGGGGGTCGGATTTTCATCCTCAGCTTGGATCTGATCAGCCGGTGGTCAGTCCAGCATTCAGCCCCACGTAAGGCCCTGGTTATGCAGACGTCTTGTCGATCTTGTTGCCGTGTAATTATATAGTCCAGCAGGTGCCAATGTTTGGACCGTGGGTGCATCCAAGATGTTATGTATTTCTTTTTTAACTGAAAAATTGTGTTAGTGATGAGAAGTTGGTGCTCAGAGCACAGAGAGAGGAGTCGAATGCCGTTGTTGTTTATTTTCCCAGATCCATGAGGCCCGATTATTTTAGTCCAGAGCTGGGCATCTGTGCCAACTCGGGCATTGAAGTCACCCATGAGGACAAGCTTATCGGACTTAGGGACTCTGGATAGGGCAGCCGCAAGAGACTCGTAGAAGGCATCTTTGATGTTGCTATCAGCATCCAGGGTAGGGGCATACGCACTGAGTAGCGTAGCAAACCGGCCTTTCACCAGGAGGATACGCCAGGTCATGAGCCGCTCACTGATGCTTTGGGGGGACTCTGGGATGTTATTGAGTAATTTGCTTTTTACAGCAAAGCCAACTCCATGGAGCCTACGTTCGCCTTCCGGGAGACCCTTCCAGAAGACCCTTCCAGAAGAAGGTGTAGCCTTCACCGACTTCTGTCAGGGAGTCTTCACCAGACAACCGAGTTTCGCTGAGTGCTGCGATGTCGACATTGTATCTCTTGAGCTCATGTGCAATGAGCGCCGTCCGTCTATGACAGACCTGGGCATTCTGCGGCCCGCAGGCCGCATCCGGCTCTTTGTACGTCCCTGTCCGGCCCACGTGAGGCCAATTATAAATTACAAAATAAATTTTAAAAAGTATCTATTTCGAGTGTGCAATACAACGGTGCTGCTTTTGTTTTGAAAAGCGTTATTTGTATTACTTCCGTGTGGACGTATGCACACACACACACACACACACACACGCACACACACACCCACACACACACACGCACACACACACACACACGCACACGTACACACACAGTAACAAAAAAAAAACATGGCATGGTACTGAGGATTTGAGTAAAAACACTACCTTTGAGGCACCCACACGGGAGAATAACTAAAATTAACGCCATCTAAAAAACAGTATAAAATATATGTAAAAATAAAATGTACCGGTATATAATAAATATTACATTAATAAGTTAATACAAATGTAACATTGAGAGAATAATAGTAGTAATATTAATAATTAAGACACAATACATAATTAAAAACATTTAAGATGATCAGTAAAAAGCCTAATTAAAAAGGTATTCTTTAGCCTTTTTTTTTATTTCAACGGTCTCTGCAGTCCTGAGGCTTTCTGGCAAGCTGTTCCACAGGTGGGGGTCATAATGGCTAAATACCGCCTCAGCGTGGGTCTTTGTTCTGGTATTTGGTAAAGATAAAAGTTTGGTGCCAGAGTATCTAAGGATCCGTGAGGGTTGATACAGTAAAAGCAGGTCAGATAGATGAGAAGGAGCAAGGCCATTAGGCATGTAAAAACTAATAATATAACTTTAAAATCGACCCTGAAGTGGATGGGGAGCCAATGCAGCGACTTTAAAACTGGTGTAATATGCTCCCGCCCCCTGGTCCTTGTCAGCACATGTGCAGCTGAGTTTTGTAATAATTGTAGACTTTTGATATTCTTCTCGGGCAAGGCCAGAGAGCAGGGCACTACAATAGCTAAACGGCAGGAAATCAAAGCGAGCATTAGCACCTACCTGTTGGCCTGAGAAAGAAACGGGCGGACTCTGGCCATGTTCTTAAGATGATAAAAACCTAGTTGTGTAACATTTTTGATATGTGGGATAAAAGTCAGCTCGAATTTAAAAAAATTGCCCAGATTTTTTATAGATTGTGTTGGTTTAAAATCTCGTAATTTTGGTAAAAGTTTGTCCCTCTGGTCTTTACCTTTAAAAACTTGGTTTTGTCCTGGTTGTGCTGTAGGAAATGTATGTAACTAAGGTGTTGCTTGCTTGTTTGTCAGTAGTCATTTTTCAACTTCTTTAGTTATACTAGTAGTGTTCTTCAGTTCCATTTTAGGTCCTCTCTTTTTCATTATTTGGTTTATTAGTTGTAAGAGACAGCAGATTCCTAAAAACACTAGGGTTCTGTCATAGAGGTGATATTTGACCATACTTGCCAACCCTCCCGTTTTTAGCGGGAGACTCCCGGTATTCAGCGCCTCTCCCGATAACCTCCCGGCAGAAATTTTCTCCCGACAAACTCCCGGTATTCAGCCGGAGCTGGAGGCCACGCCCCCTCCAGCTCAATGCGGACCTGAGTGGGGACAGCCTGTTCTCACGTCCGCTTTCCCACAATATAAACAGCTTGCCTGCCCAATGACGTCATAACTGTAGAATGATCGAGGGCGAGTTCTTGGTTTCTTATGTGGGTTTATTGTTAGGCAGTTTCATTAACGTCCTCCCAGCGCGGTAACAACACACAACAACAGCAGTCACGTTTAGTCTACCGTAAAGCAGTTCGTCTGCCGTAAACAGCAATGTTGTGACACTCGTAAACAGGACAATACTGCCATCTACTGGATATCCTCCAGAACACTGAAATTCAAGTATTTCTTTTATTTATCTGTATAATAAAATATATATATATATATATATATATATATATATATATATATATATATATATATATATATATATATATATATATATATATATATATATATATATATATATATATATATATATATATATATATATATATTAGGGCTGCAACTAACGATTAATCTGACAATCGATTAATCTGTCGATTATTACTTCGATTAATCGATTAATAATCGGATAAAAGAGACAAACTTTATTTCTATCCTTTCCAGTATTTTATTGGAAAAAAAACAGCATACTGGCACCATACTTATTTTGATTATTGTTTCTCAGCTGTTTGTACATGTTGCAGTTTTTTTTTTTTTAAAAGCCTCTGCGCATGCGTATAGCATAGATCCAACGAATCGATGACTAAATTAATCGGCAACTATTTTTATAATCGATATTAATCGATTTAATCGATTAGTTGTTGCAGCCCTAATATATATATATATATATATATATATGAAATACTTGAGTTGGTAAATTCTAGCTTAAATATATTCCCCTCTTAACCACGCCCCCACCCACGAGCACGCCCCACACCACCCACCCCCCACCTCCCGGTATCGGAGGTCTCAAGGTTGGCAAGTATGTATTTGACTACCTTTTTTGCAGAAAGTCTTTAAAAACAGCAGACATAAAAACAATAACTAAAAGATAACATTAACTGTAAATATGTTTTTATTAAGTAAATAGTCCTGTATATTGATTTAAACTAAAATGTATACATTTTAACTACCTTGGAACCAAACTGGAAAACTAGAATTAGTAGCCTGTACCTGTTTCCTAAAATTAAACTGCCATAAACACAAATAATTTAAGTCCTATATGTTTCATATTATGCTATGAAATATTATTAATTCAAGATATATACTATATATATATATTTAAGATTCCACTGGGTTGAGTTTTTCCTTGCCCTGATGTGGGCTCTGAACTGAGGATGCCGTTGTGGCTTGTGCAGCCCTTTGAGACACTTGTGATTTAGGGCTGTATAAATAAACATTGATTGATTGATTGATTGATTGACTTGAGTCCCAGAACAAGCCATCAATCCACTGTGTTTACATTTAACCAACCACAGAAGACGCAACGCAATTTAAACCGATCAGAAAGAACATAAGGCGGGTCTTGGCGTTTCTCTTTCACGCACCTCAGCTGTTTTTTTCTGATTGGTCTAAATTGCGCAATGTCTTCCATGGTTGGTTAAATGTAGGCACACCTCGGATACGCACAAACATACGCACAAACAGATTGTATTACACGCATGCACTTCTGAATGCGAGTGCACAAGTTGTATTACACGCTCACAAATCTGTATGCACTCGCTCTAATCAAATGTCACGAGAAGTAGACAGCCTATCAAGAGTTCCTTCCGATTAGGGACAGACAGACAACTTAAAGCACACGTACGCAGATCTAAAACACGCGTACGTGGATTTGAATACAAACACCTGGATTGATATACAGACAGTGAAATTAGTACACACGCACGCAAATTGGATTACACGCGCACAGATTGAGATACACGATTGCAAATAATTTTGCTACAATAATACTTCCATAATACACATACTGCAGGGTTTCCCACACATTCATTTATTTGTTGCGGCCCGCCACGAAAGAATGACGTCCGCCACAAATAAAAAAATAAAAATAAAAATTTAAAAAAAAATTATTTTTATTTTTTTTATTTTATTTTTTTTGTCCTCTCCAGCTTCTCAGGCAAATCATACAGTTGATGTAGATGCCCCTATCGACTGTTCAGATTTACTTTACAAAAGAGAAGTGTAGGATACTTCTCTTGTTGCCTTATTTGTATTTGACTTTATTAAATGTATTTATATTAGAAACACAACATGTGTATATAACAAAGGGTGCAAAGTCTGCAGGCAGTAGGAAACACATGGTTAAGTGTAGGGAGTAAAACTGATGGCAGTCTAAAGTTCAAGGTTTTTGGAGCTCTTTGTTCAGTGGATCAGATGTTTGATGAAGCTCTGTGTCTATCTACCACCACTACTGTTTTCTGTTTATTTGTTACTGACTGTGGCAGGACACCTCTGCCTCTGTTTCACTTTATGTTGCTGGTAAATAATATGGTTGTAGTAGTAGGCTAAAGTTCAATTATTTAGTATGCACTAATTAAAGGGGCAGAGCTTTGAGACATTTTAGCTTTCATATTTTATAAGATATATTTTTGTAAGAACCACAATTAATAAATATATTTCAGTGAATAACTTATTGTTCAAATCTGTATATAAATATGTACATGAAGTGTTGTAATTATATTGTAAAATGGATGGATGGATGGATGGACGTTTAAAACAAAACTGTTATTATTAATTATTAAGTATACATTTTTTGAGCCTTTTTAGAGAAAATCAAATCATTGTAGTAAATTATGCAAATTACTCGATGATGTCACGGTGACCACGCCCATAGCCACGCCCCCACCGCCACAGGTATCTTGGCAGTTTATGGGAAACACTGTACTGTACATACACAAGCACACATACACTCATGCATATAATCACGTTTCATCAAACATACATAAACGTTGTCCCCCTTAAAGAAAACTGGGTAAAACACGGCACACTGATAAAGCTTAAACAATTTTTACTATAACAATCTACAAGGTTAATATAGTCTTATTTCTTTCCTTTCATTTATCTGCCCTATTTTGTAATTTAGGTTTTCATATCATTTATGTATTGTTGCATATGGTACGATTGTATTGTTGATAATAGAGGTAAATATCAATATTCATTATCAATTGTGGTAGTTTTGTTGGCTTTTTTATTGTTCTATTTGTAGTGCAATAATGTTTGTCATTTCTGGGTTATTATTATCTACCTCAGTAACTGGTTCTTTGCTATCATTTTTTGTATCATATTTTGTACATATCCTGCGCCAAACATTAAGTAACAAATGTAAAACAAAACAAAAAAAGCTTCATGTACAATTTTGCAAATGTACTGTAATAGGTGTAGTAGTTTCTATAATTAACTGATCACCTTTGAAAGTGTTCATGCATGGATTGTAAATTTAAATAATATTTCAAGAAATAATTTGACTGCATTTTACCTGCCACGATAATGAGCATGCAAAAACACAGTAGAGCACTCACATTCCAGGCACCTTATTACCCCCCACCCACTGCTCCACTGAAACTGGAGTGACCACTCACACGCACACACACACACACACACACACACACACACACACACACACACACACACACACACACACACACACACACACACACACACACACGCACGCACGCACGCACGCACGCCCGCACGCACACACACACGCACACACACACACACACACACACACACACACACACACACACACACACACACAAACAAAACACATGTGCAAGTCAAAGCCACACAAGCGCACTACTGCCTGTGCAAAGAGCCAAATATCATCTACTGTAAAACGTTGCTGATGAATTCAAAAGTGCTGGTGACTCACTCTCCCTGGAGTCGTACAGCATATGCACCAGTTTTATTTAAAAAAATCCCATTCACTATTTTAATTTTCCTGAGGGAACTCTCCTGAAGGAATCAATAAAGTACTATCTATCTATCTATCTATTTTATTTAGCGGTAAACACCCACTCATAATAACACAGCATGCAGTATAACCCCTCTGCTGCTTTCAAAATGCCTTTGTAGTTTATTATAATTAAAAATACAAATGTTTAATTTGTTGATAAACTAGGCGGGAGAAAGATCTAAATGCCTTCTTTGACGTCACTGTGAGTTGAATTAACTTGCCTGTGTGGCATCATCATCGCTCAAAGTAGAGCAAACATGGTTGTAAATCATCGAATGGCATATAAATAGCATTGTGCATTTTCAGGTACGGTTAATGTTGTTAGCAAAACAAAAGCTTGTCTGCAGGGGTGAGGAAGGCACTTCTAATTTGACGTGATAATGGATGCTCTCTGCAGTTAATTTACATGTTTATACAGGTTAACATGTGACCACCTGGCATCGTTGCCTGTAACGTGACCCCAGGATGCAGAGACGGCAGGCGCCGTGCAGGTAAAAAGTGAATTTATTGGCACAAAAACAAAAAAATAGTACAGCTAGAGTCCACAGAAAGCAAACACCTCAGTAGCGTAGCCACTAAGAATGAAAGATGGTCCAGCCCTCTCCAGAGGAACAAAGGTGTGTACTGATTGGCAATCAGGAACAGATGAGGGAGGCCAGAGAAGAAGAGGCACGAAATGAAAACATACAGGAAGTGGAAACGAGAAAACAAGAGTGCTGGAACAGAAATAACACCAAGCGAAAGAAAATAAACACAAGTCCAAAACTGTCATGGATGATCAAGACAAACATTATAAGCAATTGAAATCTTTTTTGTGTATGCTGATAGTGATGATAATATTTGCATTGAAGTTGCAGCAGAGATACCCTGAAATGTATATTGAAAGAAAATAGATAGGGTTGAAAATCTATACTGTGCTTGTTGCCATGGTAATGAGATTGCACAGGCAACCATAACAATAACGGCGCTGTTTCCATAAACTTGCACTGTCAGAGATGTTTTCTAATGTGTTCATTTTTTACTCAAAAATACTGTTGTGTAAATAATAGCCTTAATGTTTTGTGACCCTGAACAGGATAACGTATACATTATATACAAGTACATAAACACCTATTACAACTTTGTCCACTGTGAAGTGGAAGTGGGTCTTTGTTCTTTCCCCAATATAACAAACCCAGCACCCTCACGAAGCACATTTACAGCTTGGTGAGGCATGAAATGAGTTTGGCTTTTAATTTAGGCTCAGTTTGGTCATCATGAACCAGGTACCCGGAACAGGTTGGATAGACGTCATGCTCATTTACACCTGACTGTGACAGTCCTGCCAGGGTATGACTGACTTTGACTGAAAATATGGAACGTGTCCAAACTCAGCTTGGATTTTCTCATGAGAGCTCAGGCGAAAAAAAATTATAATCAAACATATGTTTTTTTGTTTCAGACATGCCTAAAAAGTCACATTAAGGAAGATTCCATAGCTAAAATCGCACAATTCAACATGTCCGAAAAGCAGTAGGATGAAGCAGCGCTTATTTATCAATTATTCATGATTCATTACACCATAGCTTTGGAAACTATGCTTACACCATTTTGTTTTAATTTTATCATTTAAATGTTTTCACTTCCTGTAAGACAAGAAAGGAAAACTAAATAAGCAAAGAGAATTTGGAAAAAAAGACGCAGCAGTGTAAAGCTTGTGCAGTGTGCCAATAAAAACAAAAATAAGATCACAATTCTCAAAGTACTGTATTTTCAGCACACTGGTAATCAAGCTGCACCCACCAAATCTTAGAAGTTAAATATATTTTTACATATATTTACCACACCGGACTATAAGCCGCAGATATATACGTTGTGAAATGGGATATTCTTATATGTGTATTTACATACCTTGATTGTTTCCAAACGGTGCCAGTAACACAGCATTAAAACAGCTGATCAAACAAAACAGAAGTCATAGTCACTGACCCACTAGCTGCGAAAGCCAGCACTCCAATCACCTAAACAGACTCAATAACTCGGATTCTTGCAATGTATCATTTGGTATAATAATTATAATGAAACTTTTTTTTAAAACAGGTTACAGGTACGAAAAGCTCCTTCTGGTTGCCTGGCGATGGCCTAAAATATATATATTTTTAAATGATTCTTATAAAAAAATATATATATACATATGTATGTACAGTTCAGGCCAAAAGTTTGGACACGCCTTCTACTCATTCAATGTGTTTTCTTTATTTTCATGACTATTTACATTGTAGATTGTCACTGAAGGCATCAAAACTATGACATGTGGAGTTATGTACTTAACAAAAAAAGGTGAAATAACTGAAAAGATGGTTTATATTCTAGTTTCTTCAAAATAGCCACCTTTTGCTCTGATTACTGCTTTGCACACTCTTAGCATTCTCTTGATGAGCTCCAAGCACACGTGTGAAGTGAAAACCATTTAATGTGACTACCTCTTGAAGCTCATTGAGAAAATGCCAAGAGTGTGCGAAAAAGTACAGTACAGGCCAAAAGTTTGGCCTTTACTGTATATAAATACATTTTTATAAAGACATTTTTGAAAATTATTAATCAATTTAGAATCAGGATGAAGAAGAAACGCGATTCGGATGTGAATCAGTTTTTGTGTCCGCCCCTAGTGTGCACCATGTTTAGCCTCGTCCTCCAGTGATAATGATATTTGTTAATAATACTAAGAAATGCAGTCTATTTTCTGTAATAGAGGTGATATTATCAGCTTTGAGGAGCGTCTCCACACTGTGTATGGAGACACATAATTACCTGTTACCCGCTTGTCAGCCGGGGGACTAAAAATAAATAATTGTCAGCCAGAGGGGATTGGCTATTAGAAGACATTAATCGTATGTACTTATTCACGAAAATTGGCCGATCGATCGGCACATGCCTATTTATTTTGGCTTTGATGTAACTGAAGTCAGCATAGCAGCTTTGGTACAAATGTTATTCTTTATTTTTCTTAGGCTGCTGCAGCTCCCCTGACGTTTTCTGTTACTGCTCAGGTGAGGTCCAACTCGCACCCTTGTACTTTTGCATTACCTTTTGTACAAAATCCCCTTACTTCTATCTTGATAAACATTTGTTTTTGTCCCTATCAACAATATGGCTTCACACTTCTCTGCTGTCATCCACATTCTGTTGCGGAATGGTATCCTGGGAAATGCTGTCAATCAAAAGCTGCAAAAGGAGCTTAAAGAAGCAATTAAGTTAAAATATAACGGCTAGAAAAATACAACAGATGGATCCGTGTTACAATTAAGCGATGGATTTGTACAGCAACCACGGAGCTACAGTACATCGATATAGTGCGACCATAAACAAGCCACTTTTTACGCTTAATGTCCCCCTGGTGATATGAACCTGTCACGGTGTGTATTCATCTGGAAGAGAAAGCTCGTCATGCATTGTGTAGAAAAAGTTGTCGTCATGTAGGCTGGCGCTCACTCGCATCATCCACATGAACGGAGTCGCCATGACACCACGCTCATGCATCCATGCTCCCACTCTTCCAAATAGAGAAGTCATTAAAAAGTACCGCATCAACATTTTCTCTGGCAGTTTCATCTTGATGCTTTAGCATTTTTGCATGCATATTTAATAAAACTCTGTTTCATGTTTTAGTGCTATGCTGCTGAACATACGGAACATACCATTCCCAGAGGACTTGCACATCATTACATATTTAATATTAGATATAAATTGCAACCGTTTTGGAGGTATTGGATAATTTGCACATGCAGCCTTTTTTTTTTAGCTGGTGGATATTTGATAATAATAGCTTTGAAAACTATGTTTTGTCTTTTTTGCAAGCACTTAGTGAACCATTTATAAAAATAAATCTTTCTAGCATATTCTTATGTTTGCAATAGTTCTCTACTGCAAATACTTAAAAGTACATGAACAGAATTAAATAATGTTACCTTAATCTTTGCCACTGCACTTTTTTTGTGGGATGAGAAAAAGATAGTTGTTCCCTCATTATTTTTGGATCAGAGAGAAGAAGGAGGTGTAGCTTCCAGACAACGCACTAGCAACCTTTCCTACTCAATAATAAGACCACTACGCTGCTTAGATATTATTTGTATTAGGGCTGCACGATTATGGCCAAAATAACAACTCCGATTATTTTTTATGAATATTGAAATCACAATTGTCACAATTATTTATTATCAGGGGCGGAGGGGCTCTGCCGCGGCCTGAGACAGAGCCCGTAGGAGTTTAGAATGGTGTAGTGTAAAATATTGTATAAAATGTTGTGCTGTTATAACTGGCTTAATTTCCACTCTCTCTACCACGTGCAAATAATTTACAAGTGGATCGCTGACGACCATATTGTCAATATTTACCCAGAAAACACTACTAAATCGCCATCAACCGTCCACCACGTGACCTATCATTCACTTGTAAACAGAGAGACGACGGTGAGCATTTACTTGAAGTTCACATGAGTAGAATTACTTCTAGTAGACATAAAACTGGAGCAGCACAAAGCGCAAGGAAAAAGAAAAAAGAGAACAAGGAAAAGCCAAATTACAACGACTGGACACATTTTCTTTGACCTCATGGTGGTTGTTGGCAGCGATTCAAGCCCGCCCAATGCGCCAATACTGCCTGCATCAGGGTGCCACATTTCCAGGTAACAATTCAATTCTAACAATTACTCTACTGCACTATAACAAGGTTTCAGCGGGGCATTAAAAAACATTAAAAGTCATTACATGGATTTTGGGAAAATGGAGGCCTTAAATTGCATGAAAAAGCATTAAATTCGATGTCCAAAGGCATTAAAAATGTATACAATCGTAAGACTGGGCCGGTAGTAGTAAGTCAATCAATCGAACCGTAAATGAAAATGAACTCAATAACTTTGCCGTCACATTTCTACATCTCTCTGTGTGTGTTTTTTCCGTCTGCGGCTTTCAAACTGAATATAAGAGTTCTTTTAAGGTCCGGTCTGAAAGTGTGAAAAGTGCTGCCTCAATACCGGACAGATCCATATAGAGTTTGAGCAGAAATATGTCATTTATGAAATAACCATACTAAGGCTGCAGCTAACGATTATTTTTCTATCGATTAATCTATAGATTTTTTTACCGATTATTTTTTTATTTAAAATGAAGATGAAAAAATAAATGTAGGCCAGTTTTTTCAAAAGGCATGGCTTTTATTTACAAAAAAAAAGAAGTATGGCCACTCAGTCAACATTGACAACAACATGACTAAATATTCTGTGACAATGTAAACATTTAAAACTTTTAACATTTAACAAAATTAAAAGTAGCTTATTTGCTTTTTAATGTGCAAATATAAAAGTCAACATCCAGTGCAAATCTTAATATTCTGCAATAGTATAAGCATTTCAAAAGTAAAAGTATTGCTTATTTTGCTTTAAAATGTGCAAAAATAAAGATAAACATCCAATACAAAAAAGTGCAAAACGAAATATTCTGTAACAACAGTGTAAACATTTCAACAAAAGTGAAAGTATTGCTTATTTGCTAAAATGTGCAAAAATAAAGATAAACATCCAATACAAAAACGTGCCAATCTAAATATTCTGGAGCACTGTAAACATTAAGTATTGCTTTTAAAATGTGCAAAATAAACATCCAGTCCAACACAATACACAATAACCAATTCTACTCATTCCAGTGAGTAACTAACAGTTGTAATGAAGAAAGGTTAGCATGTCCACATGCTCTGGTTCTTTTCTTGTTTACAATATTCCCAGCAGCTGAAAATAGGCGCTCAGAAGGGGTCGATGTGGCTGGAACTGAGAGGTAATTAGCCTTCACCTCAAGCCAGGACTGCGAGTGAGCTGAGCTGCAGTTTAAGTTTCTAGAAGGTCAACGGGCTCATAGTGATGTTACTAGTAGTTGACTGGGAGGTGTTTATTATCATTTGGGGAGAGTCCGCTGCCTGATGCTCACCTGCTAAACACCTATCTGCTCGACGCTGAAGCGCTGACTACATGCGCTCTGAATATGCACTGCTGATTGGCTGTTAATGCTCTGAATACGCACTGCTGATTGGCTGGTAACGCTTTCTGTGTACCAATCAGATGGTTGTGTGGGTGGGACAATGCTGCGTGCTGAGACAGAAGCAGAAGGAGCAAAGCAGCTTGTTAAGACTTTAGCTTTAGCTTAGAAACTCGTTCGGTACACCCCCGTACCGAACCGAAACCCCCGTACCGCAACGGTTCAATACAAAACACGTACCGTTACACCCCTAGCAGATACAAATGACACATTCATGTTTTTGTGTAATGATGACAACGTATACTCGCGCGGACGATTGACTAGTTGATGGTTTTCTTTTCAAATGTTCGTTCATAGCCGTTGTGCTGCTATGACAGGCCATTTCCGCTCGACACAGTGTGCATACAACAACATTATTAGGCTGTTTATTGAAATACTCCCACACTTTTGACGACTTTTGGTGTGCTTTTTCCCCCTCGCTCGCACCGCTCGCATCGTCTGCTTTGATCGTCTGCTTTGCGCTTCGCCATGACGGTAGTGTGACGTAAATATGCGACGCGTCGACGCACAAAAACGGCGTCGACGTATTTACGTAACCGATGACGTCGACTACGTCGACGCGTCGTTTCAGCCTTAAACCATACACTTCAAAACTTCACAAAATGCTGTGTTACATGAATTGTTTTTATTTTTCCTAAAGTACTTTCTAACATTACATTAACCACAAATAATGTAAAAAAACAAACAAACCCAAACATGTTTGTTGAACTCTAACAAACAAGCTTTGTTCTTTTCTAACACCACAATGTGGTTCACTACAACAGTTTGGCCGATCAAACACAAATAAGAGTGATACCTCCACCATCTATTACACAAGCTTAGTGCTGCCCTGACAACTCAGCGTTCTGTCACTTTACAGTCTGCATTCAATTATTTAATTCAATGTGATAAGGAAACATTTTAATTAGTGTTCACGTTATTGGGAACACAGACAGATTTCACAATTTGACGAGTGACCAGCCCAGCAAACAAACGGCAATATGTATTAAACAAGTCATATTCATGCCGTGGTGTAGCATTCCTTACACCACGTTGTACAGATCGCCTGCTGCATTATCTCCTCCCCGGTACAATTTTTGGGTGGAACAAATGCGACCGTCTCCAATATTGCCCCCCCGGTTCCTATGCTTTTGCAAGCATCCACACCTGTCGCCATCAAACCGTACACCAGGGATCTCACGGAACTGAAACGAGTGAAATGAGGTGACCAGCTGCAGCAGCCCGGGAAAAGTTTGTTAATGCTTGCTGGCGAGGTGATGGAGCTCTGTGTTCATACACAGTGGCCTCTAGCGTGGGCGAAGGCAGCTTCAAGGGGGTTTTCTCTGCCGCTTCGGGCTGTTCAAGTGCTTGATTTGATGTGCAGCGGAGCCTACTTTTTAAATATTAATATCATTAACAATCACTCTAATTTATTCATAGCAGCTGTATTCTTCTGCTGCGCAGCAAGTTTTGGGTTTTAACTTTTTAGTTGATTTATGGGAGCTTATTCGTATTCATCAAATTGTAACATGAAACTTTGTAAACAGAGGAGCTGCATTGTATTTATATGGCCAGGTAAATTCGTATTTTCACATTGATATCTTTATTGTAACAATTGAACATCAAATACAGCTGAACTTATAACATTGCTGTCCTTCTTTAGACTGCAATGTAATTGAAAATAAATAAATCAAAACAAGTCATCCTTAAAAACATTATTATAAAGAAAACAAGGATTAAATAGATTGTAATTGTAAAGATTATCAATCTACAGTAATCCCGTTTATCACTGTTAATTGGTTCCAGACCTGAACGTGGTAAATTCATTTCCGCAAACTAATTTTAAATCAAATATTTTTACAGCTGGAGCATGAAAAACCTGTTTAGGATCTTCCATATACGTTTTCAACATTATGAGACCCCTCTAAACCTGAAATAACAGTCACCTTTACATTTTCACAATCCCACTATTTTCATGTGTTTTCTATCATTTCCTGCCCTTGTGCTCCTATTTTGGTTCAACTCCCTTTTGGATTCCTTGATTTTTCTTTGTGTGCTTTGTACCTTTGTGCAGCATAGCTTTCACTATGCTGGCTGAATCTATTTAGCTTTTTTGTGTACTTCATTGTTGCACTAGTTTTGGTTCATAAATACTTTTTATCTGCACTTCACCTGCCATCTCTGTATTCTGCCGTCAAGACCAACACAACTGTGACACATACCAAGCTCTACTACAGTGGAACATAACTTACATACATATTTTTAATCCAATCATGCATGTATGGAAAATTGGCAATAAATAAATAACATTTGAGGTCTTTAGTAATGTTTGCGGCTAAGCCAATCAGTGGCCATGATATTGAACAGTGCAGTTTGATTAATTTGGTCTCATCTTGTGGCCAATACAACTGCAGTATTAATATTCGTAGTTCATTTTTGTAATTTAGTTCCAAAATACACAGAATATGCTTTTAAAAATCTGCAATAGAGTGAAAATGTGTCAAGTTTTGTGAGTGGTAGCAGTTTTATATGTTGAGGCAATGCCATGTTGGTAAAAAAATGCATAAAATATGTACATAAATGGACATTTCGACCATCCTTGGTACAGTCGAAGCAGCTTGTGTTGCATAACATCAGATGCATAATGGAGTGTGATGCATAGATCATCACACACCTGCTCGTACTGACTGAAATTAAAAATCTGCAAATCTGAATTTTTTTACTTTGAAGCAGGTGACCTCAATGGCATGCATTTCACCGTCTCGTCTTTGGAAAAGAGTGTCACCCAAAGAGGAGCAGATTGCTACAAGGGAGACCATTTTGCTTATTAAGACATGTTAGTGATAGACAGCAGAAAGTCTTTATAGTTCATGTAGGACTTTAGTAATGTGTTTGAATTGCGGAGACAAAAGCAAATTGAAATGTGTTATGCTTTAAATTGAGTGCACATTTTTCTTCTATTAGAAGTCCCCTTTTTATTCCAATCTCAGTTGTGCAGGCACTCTTTCACCTCCTTTCATCTGGTGTTAATTTGAACATTCCCACCCAGACGTAATTAATCTAGCGTTGCCACACAGAGGAGCGGCATTGTGGAGCACAGTGGGGAAAGTGGAAATGAGGTTGTGCCAGCAACTAATGGCCCTGGTTGGCTATGTTGATAGGAGCTTATTTGCTATGTCAGCTTCTGGTGACAGTGCCCCGTGTCGGAGCAAAACTTCACGCTATTTAATGCAAACATAAACAATGACTACATCTTCTCCAAAGTTCACGTTTTTTACCATCAGCCAGAGGCTGACAGTAAATATATGGTGACTAATTCATGTTTGTTTAAAGACTACAGCTGAGTAAAAACACTGCAAGATAGCTCCACTGATCAGCGTTCTTCAACACAAAGATGCCCACCTGCAAGTCAAAATTTCCTTTTTTGTTTTTTTGTCAAGTTTGTTGTAATAGGAATGTGCAATAAATGTGAAATAAACAAGTCGTTTAGCATTCTGTAATGGCGGTACTGTGTTCAGAAAATAAGTTTTATTAACACCCCCAACTGTGTTCAACGAATCAGCGCACAACAGCACAGCCCGACTCCGATAAGGTTCTGGGAACCTTCCAAAAGTCCCACCTAGCTGGCAGAACTAAAAAAAGTTCCTGAAAGACTAAATCTACCCTGGTAGTTTTTGGTGGAAACACATGGGGGAACTTTAATTACTCGGGTGAATGGGAAAATTCCTGTAAAAGTTCCTGCGGTGGAAAAGGGCTTAAATTGTCTTCCGAATTTGTCAATACCAATCCAATCAGCAGATTCCATGTTCTCATAATTCTGTATAAGTAGATAACTTCAAAGTCCTCAATGGATAGAATCCCGAGCTTTTCGTTGAGAAAATCTTGTCAATTACGTTGAGACCAGTCAATCAATTCCATGTTTTAGATTTGGATGACAGTGCGGCGAGAGGCTCCAAAAGAGTTGAGACGAGACAAGACAGATAAGAGATATGGAAAAGAAGAGAAAACAACATTCTCCTCCATGTAAGTGTGCCCTGATTCTAAATATGACATACCGTACACATCATTGTACATTTAATATATCACTATATTTATGCACGGATGATATATGTTGGTCAAAACACATACGGAAGTGATGCCATTCCCTATAGATTAGATAATAGAAAGATGCACGTTTACGCTAAAAAAAAGATGCGTCGAACACAAGACAACATTCATACTTATACAAACTCACTTCTGACATGTCTTTGTTTATTATTTTAAAAAATTACAAGTTTTGTTAGATAAAATTTGTCATATCCCTACTATTTTAAAGCTGCTAAACTCTGTTCCACCTTGACTACATACACTATATTGCCAAAATTATTTGGCCACCCATCCAAATGATCACAATCAGGTGTCCTAATCACTTGGCCCGGCCACAGGTGTATAAAATCAAGCACTTAGGCATGGAGACTGTTTCTACAAACATTTCTGTAAGAATGGGCCGCTCTCAGGAGCTCAGTGATTTTCAGCGTGGAACTGTCATAGGATACCACCTGTGCAACAAATCCAGTCGTGAAATTTCCTCGCTTCTAAATATTCCAAAGTCAACTGTCGGCTTTATTATAAGAAAATGGAAGACTTTGGGAACAACAGCAACTCAGCCACAAAGTGGTAGGCCACGTAAATTGACAGAGAGAGGTCAGCAGATGCTGAAGCGCATAGTGCAAAGAGGTCGCCGACTTTCTGCACAGTCAGTTGCTACAGAGCTCCACACTTCATGTGACCTTCCAATTAGCCCACGTACAGTACGCAGAGAGCTTCATGGAATGGGTTTCCATGGCCGAGCAGCTGAATCTAAGCCATACATCACCAAGTCCAATGCAAAGCGTCAGATGCAGTGGTGTAAAGCACAGTGGAGACGCATTCTCTGGACTGATGAATCACGCTTTTCCATCTGGCAATCTGATGGACGAAACTGGGTTTGTCGGTTGCCAGGAGAAAGCTACATTTCGGACTGCATTGTGCCGAGTGTGAAATTTGGTGGAGGAGGAATTATGGTGTGGGGTTGTTTTTCAGGAGTTGGGCTTGGCCCCTTAGTTCCAATGAAATGAACTTTGAAATGAACTCCAGGATACCAAAACATTTTGAACAATTCCATGCTCCCAACCTTGTGGGAACAGTTTGGAGCAGGCCCCTTCCTCTTCCAACATGACTGTGCACCAGTGCACAAAGCAAGGTCCATAAAGACATGGGTGACATAGTCTGGTGTGGATGAACTTGACTGGCCTGCACAGAGTCCTGACCTGAACCCGATAGAACATCTTTGGGATGAATTAGAACAGAGACTGAGAGCCAGGCCTTCACGACCAACATCAGTGTGTGACCTCACCAATGCGCTTTTGGAAGAATGGTCGAAAGTTCCTATAAACACACTCCGCAACCTTGTCGACAGCCTTCCCAGAAGAGTTGAAGCTGTAATAGCTGCAAAAGGTGGACAGACGTCATATTGAACCCTATGGGTTAGGAATGGGATGGCACTTCAAGTTCATATGTGAGTCAAGGCAGGTGGCCAAATACCTTTGGCAATATAGTGTATTATCTATGTGCTGCTTGTTGCTGCAGTCGTCTATAGCTGGCGAGTCTAACATCTTTTAAAACGTAAACAAATTCATACCATCGAAATTGCCTCTTACTAACCTCAAAGAAAAGTTATTTTGCAATATTTTTATTGATATTGTCTTAAATCGCCCAGCCCTATCTATCTAGGGTTGCTGATATTTTACTCTCAATGTCCCCAGAGCTTGGTGTTTTATGTTTTTTTTAATGATGCATTAGCTTGTCATAAGGAAAAAGCATCTATCCCATTGCCGTGACAACCCTAATTGACTTGGGCTACAATACGAGTGGACCAGCCTGGACACCTCATGTGTTGTTGTGTTCACTAAAATCATCGCCAACATTATTTTTCTTTTTAAGATGGCTGCAAACATCTGCCAATCAAACACATTCTATTACCAACAAGTGACTTAATACCTTATGAGTTGTGAGGCTGGCAACCCACTAGGCCTGCACAATTATTTTGTTTGTTATTTTGCTTTACTTGAAAATCAGACGCAGACACGGAAGAGAGGAATGGCTTGGCAGGATCTGCATCAAACATCAAGTAAGCTCCATGTGAATCCCTGGAGATTAATTTGAAGAGGTTTACAGCTGCCTGAGGGCAGTGAAAGACAGATCTGCTTTTTGCATTTATTTACTAAAATGTATTTTTTAAATGAAGCATTTTGGGATACCAAGAAAATAACATGGCTAATTCCCACCAAGGAGCCAATTCAATTTGAAATGGTTGGGGGATCGTGAGAGGCAAGTATTTTTCAGTATTAGTGTTAGTATTAGGGATGTCAAGAATAACAACGTGTAATTAATCACAAATAAATGTTATAAAACATTTAGAGTCAAATTGGTGACGTGGCCATAGTGAGCTAATGTGAGTATTCTACTGTAAATCATTATTATAACCCCCTAGCAGTACATAAGGGCCTGAGCCACGAAAGGTTTGCATGTATTAAAACATGTGCAAACTTGATAGCACACGCAAAGTTGATCTACACAGAGAATTGCGATCTATTAAAGAGCAAAATATAGCGCGAAACCCATTCAGAGTGTCTGTCTTCATGAATAAGCAGAATGTATGCTGAAAAACACAACGCCCACAATACTGGGAGGAGAAAATACAAATATAATCACTTAGCACTTTTAATGTCATTTATCAAGACTTAAATAGTTTTTTGTGTCTATATTTAGCCCGGTTAAAATGTTTGCCCAAACTGACAAAGTTAGGCATAAATGGCTGGGAAAAAGGAAGCGTGTGTGCTGTAAAGACCGACAATTGTGTGTGTTTCAACATATTTGGAATGTCAGAAATTAAAATATTAGACATATTGTCTATTTAGCAGGGTTTCCGCAGCGCTTTGTTGTTAAGGCAGCCGCCTTAACAACAAAGAGCCACCGCCTAAACTAAAGTTTTAACAAGCTGCTGCGCTTAGTTCTGCCTCTGCCTCTGTCAGTACGTCTCTGCAGCACCCAGCATTGTCCCACCCACAGAACCATCTGATTGGTCACACGCAGAGCGGTAACAGCCAATCAGCAGTGCGTATTCAGAGCACAGTTAACAGCCATTCAGCAGTGCGTATTCAGAGCACATGTAACAGCCAATCAGCAGTGCGTATTCAGAGCGCATGTAACAGCCAATCAGCAGTGCATATTCAGAGCACATGTAACAGCCAATCAGCAGTGCGTATTCAGAGCGCATGGAGTCAGTGCTCCTGCGGTGGGGTGAGCAGAAAGGTGTTTAGCAGGTAAGCATAAGGACTGTCCCCAAATTATAATAAACACCTCCCAGTCAACTACTAGTAACATCACTATGAGCCTGTTGATGTTCTAGAAACATAAGCGGCAGCTCAGCTCGCTCGCAGTCGTTGAGGTGAAGGCTAATTATCTTTTAGCGTAACGTTAGCTCATTTTGCCGTGTGTGTGCGTGCGTGTGTGTGTTACGGACAGCCAAGCCCTGTCTGTCTGAGAGAAAGACAAGCATTACTGACCTACAGTTAACAACTAAGTTATTGTACTTTACCTTTTTCTGTGTTGATTGAGCTGTGTTGAAGCAGCAAAAAACAACATTATGTTGAATGGAGAGTTTCCTGAAGCTGTCTCTGATAGTTGATATAATAATGTAACTGCATCATAAAGCCTACATGAACTCCATGGTGTTCAGGGATGAATAGTCTCTCCTATTGCTATTGTACTATTTTTTCCAGCTATAGTTACATTAATCATTAGTAATGTAGCAGCCTAGTTTTGAATGGCAGAGTCCCTGCTATCACATGTTGATAAAAATATAACATTTACATAATAAAAATCAACTACAGGCTTCCCAAATGCTGTAATAAATTAAGCATGATGAGTTGAACATATATCAGCATGTGGCCCCACTTTTAACTCTTTTTTTCCAACGCTTATTGCGAACGCTTACTTACAGTAAGTCATTAATTTGACTTAGTAAGTCATTATTTTGTCATTATTTTGACTTAGTAAATTAATAAGTCAAAATATTGACTCACTAAGTCATAATAATGACATACTTAGTATCTCAGGTAACTAGGACTGTTTTGTTTTTACTTTACTGAAAAAATATCGAGATATATATCGTATATCGCCATTCAGCAAATGGAGCGGAAAACACAACCAAAAATTGTAGGTTTCTTCACGCGACGAAGCCGGCTTACTTCACCGCAGTCTGTAGTCTATTGCCCCCCCAGGCTATGGTGGCAGCGACGAGGTGGAGATGTGATGGCAACAGGCCGAGTTACAGCGATCCTTACACCCACCCACCCCCTTCCCCGGTCTGTCCGCTGGAGAGACACCACTTTAACTAACACATGTTCTGGGGGAAACACTGATTTAGCAATATAATTAAATATATTTTAGTATAATTATAGCTGCTGCATGACTTAATGGGCTGATTAAAACAAATTCAGTTGATTTGTTTTGGTGTCTGTTGGCTGTATTTTTTAATGGTACTCGTTTTTCATAAAAAATATGTATTCTAATAGATCTCCGATGTGAAAAAACTTCATGCACTATGCATTTTCTTCCAAATGGATCATTCCAGGCGTGCCATCACCGCTTCCAGTAGCGCACCCTTAACATGCTAAAAGTACGTTCTGTTGTCTAGACCGCACTTCATTATTGCCCAAAAAAGGTGGTATATAATGTAGTTGTGTGCTGCGTGTTCAATTGCATAATAAAACGCCAAAGGTTGGACCATACGATGCCATGAATGTGGAGGAAATGAGTGTCTCCATGTTAATAGCCGGTATACACACAAAAACCTCATATCAATAGGACGGTCTCCACACCTTTTGCATTTGTCATCAATTGTACACGCAGTCTTAGTAGATCACATGCAACACACCCAATTTTAGTACACAAAATTGTAAGCTTGCACACACTATTTAACAGTTATTTATTTGGATCTTAGTAGACCAGACCCTAAGTGTTCGCCATTGGTTTAGGATATATCTGTTGTGGACATGGATGTGAGCCGACAGCCAGTCTTAGACATACTTTCCCCACCACTTTAGGCGGCTCGCTGGTCCACAACCCCCAGCCCACCAAACAACCACATATTTGGAATGCTTGCTCATATCAAGACAACACACAGGCCTCTTGTCTGCAACTCACTTTATGAGTTGTTCAATGGAACTGCTCGGTCCAAAACACACTGTGCTTGGTCAAAAGCATTGGGACATCTGGTCACAGGAAGTGAAATTGGAAGACAATATGGAGTTGTCACCTATTTTGTGGCTGTAGTTCTTATTTGTTCATTAATGCAGAAAAGAAGAAATGGTGTGGTCAGAGGTCATTGGTGTTGAAGCTATAGTAGACAGACTTGCCTAGATTTAATTCTCATTTCTACTCTTGTTACTTCCAAAAGAACCCATAGCATTCAGATGACCAAAATGTCACTAAGTTCTCTTTATGTTTTTTTGCTCCTGAAAATTAATCTGGCAGTCATTTTCCAAAATATCAATTAGTGTTTGAGTAATTGGTAGGTAACTAACTATACTTGGAACGCCCTCTTTCCATTGCCAGATTTGATATGTCGCCACCTCTTGGTGTGACGTCATATACAGCAGTGGTCCCCAACCACCGGGCCGCGGCCCGGTACCGGTCCGTGGATCGATTGGTACCTGGCCGCACAAGAAATTAAAAAAAAAAAAAAAAAAAAAAAATATATATATATACATTTTTTTTTTAAAATTAAATCAAAATAAAAAACACAAGATACACTTACAATTAGTGCACCAACCCAAAAAACCTCCCTCTCCCATTTACACTCATTCACACTCATTCGCACAAAAGGGTTGTTTCTTTCTGTTATTAATATTTCTGGTTCCTACATTATATATCAATATAGATCAATACAGTCTGCAGGGATACAGTCTGTAAGCACACATGATTGTATTTTTTTATGACAAAAAAAATTAATAAAATAAAATAAATCGTCTTTGTTATTATCAACGACCTATTTTACCTTAATTAAATTAGCATGATAACGAATGAAAACAAAAGCACATTTACTAAAACAATGACAAAATTAATTGACAATTTAGTCAATGAATTATAACGAGTCGAAAATACTGACAGTGACAAAATCCAATCATATTTAATTTCCACTTTAAGCTGGTGGTACACAATATCCAATCACAGTTGCATGTGGGATAGGTGCGGGTGGAAAAGCATGAGGGGTATCCAATCACAACTAGCATCTTTGTAAGAGGAGGTGTTTTGATTTTTCACCCGGAAAAGCAGGACTCGATACAAGACATCAATTCAGTATGTCTTCTACACCGGAAAGAAAGAGAAGAGCAGTCGAATGGACACACTTCACCCCTTCTGCGGTAGACAATAAAACAAACCGTAAACCCTGTGGCTCGATTCTCTACAGCAAAAATACAACCAACTTGCAGTGCCGTCTGCACTAACCATCAGGACATCTGCGCAACAGTAAGTAAGCAGAAGCTAATATTTGCAAATGACTCATACTTTACTGAATTACTGTTACTATTAAAGACGGTAGAGCGGTAGCAAGGCTGCTTACTATACCACGTACATGTCCGAAAATAAAGACTCGCTTAAAAACAAACTGCTTTTGTAGTAGACCATGATGCCGCGATCAGCTGAGCCGAGCTTACCCGCCAATACATATACTGTACCTGTACAGTGTGTTTTAATCGATGTTCAGCTGATGCTTGTTTAGCTATTAATTGCACAACTTGACAACCCAAAAGAGCATATTTGTCATATTTTAAGCTAACACAAAGAAATACAGCTATGTGAGACATGTATATGTTAGTTTTATAACACTAGTTGCTGTATTTGCACGGGACAGTGGCCAAGACGCCAATTGTTATGCATACTTAGTGTAGTTGTATAGAATAAATATAGAATAACAATAAAACTAGTTTGTTTCTGCATATGACCATAACCATGCACACATACACTATATTGCCTAAAGTATTTGGCCACCTGCCTTTACTCACATATGAACTTGAAGTGCCATCCCATGGAATTGTCCAAAATGTTTTGGTATCCTGGAGCATTCAAAGTTCCTTTCACTGGAACTAAGGGTCCAAGCCCAACTCCTGAAAAACAACCCCACACCATAATTCCTCCTCCACCAAATTTAACACTCTGCAGAATGCAGTCCGAAATGTAGCATTCTCCTGGCAACCTCCAAACCCAGACTCGTCCATCAGATTGCCAGATGGAAAAGCGTGATTCATCAGTCCAGAGAAGGCGTCTCCACTGCTCTAGAGTCCAGTGGCGACGTGCTTTACACCACTGCATCCAACGCTTTGCATTGGACTTGGTGATGCATGGCTTAGAAGCAGCTGCTCGGCCATGGAAACCCATTCCATGAAGCTCTCTGCGTACTGTATGTGGGCTAATTGGAAGGTCACATGAAGTTTGGAGCTCTGTAGCAACTGACTGTGCAGAAAGTCTTTGCACTATGCGCTTTAGCATCCGCTGACCCCTCTCTGTCAGTTTACGTGGCCTACCACTTGGTGGCTGACTTGCTGTTGTTCCCAAACTCTTCACTTTTCTTATAATAAAGTTGACTTTGGAATATTTAGGAGCGAGGAAATTTCACGACTGGATTTGTTGCACAGGTGGCATCCTATGACAGTTCCACGCTGGAAATCACTGAGAGCGGCCCATTCTTTCACAAATGTTTGTAGAAACAGTCTCCATGCCTAAGTGCTTGATTTTATAGTCGTGATTCTCATCATTTGGATGGGTGGCCAAATACTTTTGGCAATATAGTGTATGTTCATGCACTAGTCTGTACACTGGTTTTGAAAGTGTTTGTTTTTCTTAAAAACATATCAGTGATATTTTTGTTTAGTCATAACTGTCTAAATCAGTGGTTCTCAAACATTTTTCACCAAATACCACCTCGAAAACACTTGGCTCTCCAAGAACCACTATAATGACGGACATTAAAATACAGTAGCGTAGTATGCCCAAGTATTTACTAAAAACAAAGCAGAGGTTTAAGTATCCATCCATCCATCCATCTTCTTCCGCTTATCCGAGGTCCGGTCGCGGGAGAAGCAGCCTAAGCAGGGAAGCCCAGACTTCCCTCTCCCCAGCCACTTCGTCCAGCTCTTCCCGGGGGATCTCGAGGCGTTCCCAGGCCAGCTGGGAGACATAGACTTCCCAACGTGTCCTGGGTCTTCCCCGTGGCCTCCTACCGGTCGGACGTGCCCTAAACACCTCCCTAGGGAGGCGCACGGGTGGCATCCTGACCAGATGCCCGAACCACCTCATCTGGCTCCTCTCGATGTGGAGGAGCAGCGGCTTTACTTTGAGCTTCTCACCCTATCTCTAAGGGAGAGCCCCGGCGGAGGAAACTAATTTCAGCCGCTTGTACCCGTGATCTTGTCCTTTCGGTCATAACCCAAAGCTCATGACCATAGGTGAGAATGGGAACGTAGATCGACCGGTAAATTGAGAGCTTTGCCTTTCGGCTCAGCTCCTTCTTCACCACAACGGATCGATACAGCGTCCGCATTACTGAAGACGCCGCACCGATCCGCCTGTCGATCTCACGATCCACTCTTCCCTCACTCGTGAACAAGACTCCCAGGTACTTGAACTCCTCCACTTGGGGCAGGGTCTCCTTTGCAACCCGGGGATGGCACTCCACCCTTTTCCGGGCGAGAACCATGGACTCTGAATTGGAGGTGCTGATTCTCATCCCAGTCGCTTCACACTCGGCTGTGAACCGATCCAGTGAGAGCTGAAGATCTTGGCCAGATGAAGCCATCAGGACCACATCATCTGCAAAAAGCAGAGACCTAATCCTGCAGCCACCAAACCAGATCCCCTCAGCGCCTTGACTGCGCCTAGAAATTCTGTCCATAAAAGTTATGAACAGAATCGGTGACAAAGGGCAGCCTTGGCGGAGTCCAACCCTCACAGGAAACGTGTCCGACTTACTGCCGGCAATGCGGACCAAGCTCTGGCACTGATCATACAGGGAGCGGACCGCCACAATCAGACAGTCCGATACCCCATACTCTCTGAGCACTCCCCACAGGACTTCCCAAGGGACACGGTCGAATGCCTTCTCCAAGTCCACAAAACACATGTAGACTGGTTGGGCAAACTCCCATGCACCCTCAAGGACCCTGCCGAGAGTATAGAGCTGTTTAAGTAAACAATTATATTTAATATTTGTGGCCCCTGTAACATATACCGGTACACAAAGTTTGAACAGTAAAACTGTGTTTGAATATAGGACAATTAAACACTGTACTTTAATCAAGAGATTCTAAGGCGTACCACTCGGTGGAGCCCCCGTTCCAGTAGTGTTACACGTACCACAGTTTGAGAATCCCTGGTCTAAATAAATAATAGACCTACATAATAAAATGTACACATTACATTTTAATGATGGAACAAAAAATAGTTACAATGTTATTAAACATCCATCCATTTTCTATCGCTTGTCCCGTTCGGGGTCGCATCGAGGCTGGAGCATATCCCAGCTGCACTCTGGCGGAAGGCAGAGTACACTCTGGACAAGTCGCCACCTCATCGCAGAGCCAAGGTACATACAGTAGACAACATTCACACTCACATAATAGTTAAAGTTTGATTTCTCAAAGTATTGCACTCCAAATTGCCAACAGTTTGTGTATACAACTTTGTGTATGTAAATAAAGTAACACTATACTATAGTAGTTGTCATTACATTCCTAATGTTAAGATTTGAGCGTCAAATACATGTTTATGTTCCATTTCCATTATTTCCTGTTAAATACAATTATTTTAAAATAAGTGTACGCACTGCACATAATTTCATTTTACACTCCGCTCAGAGCAAGTGAATACGTTGCACCCCGCCATGCACATAGCTCTACTAGTGTTAGCGACAGGGATGTCCTATGGGTTTAATTAAGGGTTGCAGTAGGCCTTATGATGGCATTGTGTTCATATGTATGAGTGCACATGTCTATGTGTTAATAATGAAATTGTGATATTTAAGACACGTAATATTGGTCCTAAATTTTTTCTGTGCTACGACAATTTTTCTGTGCTACTATTGTTTTTCAATTAGTAGCACCGGTGCTCCTAGTGAAAAAGCTAAGCGTACAGCCCTGTTATATTTTCTTACTAAATGTATTAGTTTTTCCATTTTGAAGGCAGCCAGCCATAACTGTGATGTGGCCCTCAATGAAAACAAGTTTGACACCCCTGTCATAGACAGTGTGGATGAAGACTTGTAAAACTACTATTTTCATCACTTAATTGCATGTTTTTGATTACTTCAAAACTAATATGGTTTAAATTATGATCAAAAAAGAAAATAATCGCCATTTCTAGACTTCCCTGCTCTTCCATAGACACCATGGCTTTGTTTTCTTCATGCTCGTTCAGCATTTCCTCAAGAAGTTTGAGGAAAACATCAGTAGAAGAGGATGCAAAATAAAATACAAGCGGCTTACCTTCTTTTTCTCTCATTTTTAAGCACCGGGGTCTGTCCTTTCTCTGTTTGTCCGCAGGTTCCATAATTCAACTATAAAATAAGTGCCAATATTGTCAGCATTAGAGGGGCTCTTTAACTTAACTCAATATTAATAATTAACTTCTGTGGGTGGTGACATTTGACAAGCTTTAACACAGCATACAAACAAAATCTCCATCAGATTTGTAACGTGAGGCAACACACACACACACACACACACACACACACACACACACACACACACACACACACACACACACACACACACACACACACACACACACACACACACACACACACACACACACACACACACCTTTTTGAAGACACTCCAAAGCAGCAAACGCTGTCATGGTCGATGACTTTGGCTCACCAATGATCAGACAGCAGCTTGATGGGCGGTGAAAGTGACACGCCTGGAACCCGCCGGCCCTCAGAGCACTTCAAACACACAAATAAAAATCTCTGGAGCTCAATGACGCCACACAATTAAGCAGAAAATTAACCTCTTCGTCCTATTTGGCGAGAAAGAATGACCGATGTCGCTTCTTGTGTAGTTTTTAGAACTAATTCAAATGATTTAATACAAAAGACAGAGTTCCCATTAGTAAGATTGATCAAAACATGGCTGAGTCTCACATGTCATTGCGCTTTAGTAGAGTATGTTCTTTTGAGAGCAGTGAGGAAAATGTGTAAGTCATTCAGGACTTTGATTTTTTTTTTTTTAGTATTCTAGTCAGTTGTTTTAAGTTCAGCAAAGTTTCCAAGGTCTGCGTGGTTATATCAAATCCCTGTCTGACACTTTTAAGCTTTGCAGCATCACATTGCTTCCACAGAGGGCGAACAACTGATGCTATCTTGCTGGAGGCCACAATAAATCATACATTCAAGGAAGAAAGGCATTTTGCGCAGCTTTGATGGTGCTTTTCCGGTTCATTAACCTCAGCCTCGAAATAGAAAACGACCAATAACACAATTTTTTTCAGGCTAATAAATACTATTAGACTACTTTGCAGCAATGTGAGTGCAGTATGCCTGTGTAATACACACAAAACTTAATGCAATGTAATAAAATCATAGTGCAACACCATCTTCCCAAACCTGGCGGTCACACCAAAACAAAGAGTGACATATTTTATGAGTACTTTTGTGTTTTGTTCAAGCACGAAAAAAGAAGTCCCCCTTGCCTCTCGTGGCCCCCCTGAAACCTTACCGCCCCTTATAGGAGAGGTAAATCATGGTTTCCCCTCGACTGCCAAGATACATGTGGCGGTGGGGGCGTGGTCCCCATGATGTCGTCGAATAATTTGCCTAATCTGCTATGATTTAGGCTAAAAAAAGTATACATATATTTAAAAACAAATCATAGTATTAATTAATTAATTTTTCTAAATTAATAGTTGTCACGTGGGGGTTTGCGCTTGCTGCGCGGTTGTTCTCCCAATGCACACTGACGGCTCCGGACCAAGACGTGAAGGTAGGAATGATTTATTGATCATAAATCATCCGAAAACACAAGACAAGCAAAACGGACGCGTGCCGATCGCACGCGGAAGCTAAGGCTAAAACTTAGCGCAGGAAACAAAGAATCTAAACTTAGCATGGACTTGAAACCAGTAGTACTCACAAAACTTTACGCTGACAGGTTGCATGAAGCAAAACAATGAAGCCACACCGAGTGACCGGAAAAGACAGGCTTAAATAGAAGTCTCTGATTAGCCACAGGTGCGTGTCCGGAAAACCAGCGGCAGGTGAAAATAATGAGTAACCATGGTGACAAAACAAACAAGGAAGTGCAAAACTAACAGAACAGAACTAAACTAAACATGATCCGGACCACGGATCATGACAGAGCCCCCCCCCCCTTAAAAGACAGATTCCAGATGTCTAAAACACCAAAACAAAATATACAAGGCAGAATCGAGAGTCATGGGAGGGTGGGAGGGGGACATGGTGGTGGGTCGCCAGACCTAGTGTCCCCGAATCCACCGAGGACAAGTCAAGTGGCGGCGGCGAGTGGAACGCCGCTGCAGCAGGCGAGGCGGGCGACCAGGGAATGGCCACATTCGTGACCAACGGGGAGGTGGGCGCACTCGGCGAGGCGGACGATCAGGGAGCGGCCACATCCGTGGTTGACGGGGAGATGGGTGCGTCGGCGCCGTCCTGGCAGGCTTGGACGCCGCAGCGGGCGAGTCAGGCGTGGTAGCAGGTACAGGCGGCGAGTCAGGCGTGGTAGCAGGTACCGGCGGCGAGTCAGGCGTGGTAGCAGGTACCGGCGGCGAGTCAGGCGTGGTAGCAGGTACCGGTGTCTGGCGAGGAGCAGGTACCGGCGTCTGGCGAGGAGCAGGTACCGGCATCTGGCGAGGAGCAGGTACCGGCGTCTGGCGTGGTGCCGGTACCGGCGTCTGGCGTGGTGCAGGTACCGGCGTCTGGCGAGGAGCAGGTACAGGCGTCTGGCGAGGAGCAGGTACAGGCGTCTGGCGAGGAGCAGGTACAGGCGTCTGGCGTGGAGCAGGTACAGGCGTCTGGCGTAGAGCAGGTACAGGCGTCTGGCGTGGAGCAGGTACTGGTGCCAGCCGGGGTGCAGGTACTGGTGCCAGCCGGGGTGCAGGAACAGGTGCCAGCCGGGGTGCAGGAACAGGTGCCTGCCGGGGTGCAGGAACTGGAGATGGTGGCGTCTGCAAGCCCACCGGAAAAGATGGTGGCGTCTGCAGGCCCACCGGACAAGATGGTGGCGTCTGCAGGCCCACCGGACAAGATGGTGGCGTCTGCAGGCCCACCGGACAAGATGGTAGCGTCTGCAGGCCCACCGGAAAAGATGGTGGCGTCTGCAGGCCCACCCGGGCAGAGGTTAGCCATGAGCATGGCGGAGGTGGTCTAGCTGGGGGTAGCGGCTTGGCATGCCGAAAGACTGGTGGTGGCGGCCGGGATGGAGGTTGCTGCCTGGTTGGGCGCAGCTGAGCCACCCCACCAGCACAGCTCCCGGCCCCAGCCCCCCCCCCCTCAAGGGGCGGATACCAGACACGCTCCTTGCGGTCTGGAACAGTCTTTAAGGGTGGGTGGCGGGAGGTCAGGAGGGGGGTAGAAGCCTCCCCTTTAAATTGTCCAAACTGTCTTTTTGTATTCCCCACCTGATTTTGCGTGGGTGGACAAAAACAAAATGTCCGTGGGGGGCGGAGACAAAGTCACTGGGGGCGGAGGTGATTGAAGCTGACAAAATCTAACTTGTGAAAAAATGTCCTGATAATATTTTATTTTAGGAATTAAGTCTTTTGGAGGCGGCTGACAGAAAGAGTTAGCAGATTGAAAAAAAAGGTCCTGGTCTCTGACGTCATCGGAAGTGGGCGGAGTGAAGTTGTCAGTGCGGGTCTCCAGCTGACCGACAGCCCAATTGGTAAACTGTTTGGCAAAATGAGTGATGGGATTACCAAACAATGGCGGCGAGGAAGACTAGGCTGCATGTGGCGTGCTGTGTTCCGGAGGAGGAGTTAGGGGAACGACGCGTCTTGGCGACGAAACGACGCCTTTCTGGCTGGCTTCCGCCTTCGCCAGCGCGTCTCCATCTCCTCGTGGCCAGGTGCGAAAGAACATGATGGTGGCTTCATTTCTGTCACGTGGGGGTTTACGCTTGCTGCGCGGTTGTTCTCCCAATGCACACTGACGGCTCCGGACCAAGACGTGAAGGTAGGAATGATTTATTGATCATAAATCATCCAAAAACACAAGACAAGCAAAACGGATGCGTGCCGATCGCACGCGGAAGCTAAGGCTAAAACTTAGCGCAGGAAACAAAGAATCTAAACTTAGCATAGACTTGAAACCAGTAGTACTCACAAAACTTTGCGCTGACAGGTTGCATGAAGCAAAACAATGAAGCCACATCGAGTGACCGGAAAAGACAGGCTTAAATAGAAGTCTCTGATTAGCCACAAGTGCGTGTCCGGAAAACCAGCGGCAGGTGAAAATAATGAGTAACCATGGTGACAAAACAAACAAGGAAGTGCAAAACTAACAGAACATAACTAAACTAAACATGATCCGGACCACGGATCATGACAATAGTATTAAGATATGTTTTTATATCGTTTTGTCATATTTTCAATTATTGTTATTTATTGTACAATGTACTTTGAGCATTTTTAAGCGTCCTTCTAGAGACTTTTAATGAAACATTTTTTGTATTAAAAACCACTCGGAACAAATCTAATCTTGTTCTGGTGTTATTATAAAATGTAGTCGTGTTTAGAAACACTTAACTTCTGTCCCTCGATGTCCCTGACGAAAGAGCCGAGCTGCATGACGTCACACTTGCTTTGCGCTGCTACAGTTGATTTTTCTCTTCTTGAAATCGCCTCTGTCCTCGTACTATTTGCATATTTTGTAGATTACTGTCCACGGGTATATCTGGTTACATCCACATCACAGACATGCTGACAACGCTCTAGACCAATGTTTTTCAACCTTTTTTGAGCCAAGGCACATTTTTTGCTTTTTTTTTTTCAGCAGAAATCATTAAAAAACAAAACTCAGTTGACAGAAAAAGTCGCAATTGTTGGATATGACTTTAAACCATAACCAAGCATGCATCAATATAGCTCTTGTCTCAAAGTAGGTGTACTGTCACGACCTGTCACATCACACCCTGACTTAATTGGAGTTTTGTGCTGTTTTCCTGTGTGTAGTGTTTTAGTTCCTGTCTTGCGCTCCTATTTTGGTGGCTTTTTCTCTTGTTGGTATTTTCCTGTAGCAGTTTCATGTCTTTCTTTGAGCGATATTTCCCGCATCTACTTTGTTTTAACAATCAAAACATTTTCAGTTGTTTTTATCCTTCTTTGTGGGGACATTGTTGATTGTCATGTTCGGATGTACATTGTGGACGCCGTCTTTGCTCCACAGTAAGTCTTTGCTGTCGTCCAGCATTCTGTTTTTTTTTTACTTTGAAGCCAGTTGAGTTTTAGTTTAGCTCTGAATAGCCTTCCCTAAGCTTCAATGCCTTTTCTTAGGGGCACTCACCTTTTGTTTATTTTTGGTTTAAGCATTAGACACCTTTTTACCTGCACACTGCCTCCCGCTGTTTCCGACATCTACAAAGCTATTAGCTACCGGCTGCCACCTACTGATATGGAAGAGTATTACATGGTTACTCTACCGAGCTCTAGACAGCACCGACACTCAACAACAACACATCATTTGCAGACTATAATTATTGGGTTGCAAAAAATATTTTTAACCCAAATAGGTGAAACTAGATAATCTCCCACGGCACACCAGACTGTATCTCACGGCACACTAGTGTGCCGCTGCACAGTGGTTGGCATCTAGTTTACATCCGGGTTCGGCAGCACTGTTTTCAGTAATCAAAGTTTTATTTTCGGTGGTCAAGTTTTCGGTACATCACTTGTCAATAGTGCGCAAATAATAGGCTACATATATACAGTATATCCATTCAAACTGGATTTAATGACAGTTTTTCCCATGTTTGCAAACACACCATCCGTGCCTGAACGGTGATTGGCGGAGAATGAGGAAGTGTTGTTGTGTGTCCGGCGGGAAAGCGCGGACGCACAGAGACGAAAGTGTGTACACGGGAAGTAAAACCTGTTGGAATTTTGCCATTTGTTGTCATAAGATTGGTAATAAAAGTTAAAAATAGTGTCGGACTTGGTGTAATTTCTTCTTGGAGCTACAATATATTATCCATTCATCCATCCATTTTCTAAAGCTTGTCCCTTACGAGGTAGCGGGGGGTGCTGGAGCCTA
Source organism: Entelurus aequoreus (assembly GCF_033978785.1). Taxonomy (NCBI): domain Eukaryota; kingdom Metazoa; phylum Chordata; class Actinopteri; order Syngnathiformes; family Syngnathidae; genus Entelurus; species Entelurus aequoreus. The sequence goes on along the minus strand of NC_084739.1, from coordinate 22,207,377 downwards.
TCCCAGCTGCACACGGGCGGTAGGCGGGGTACACCCTGGACAAGTCGCCACCTCATCGCCGGGCCACCACAGATAGACAAACAACATTCACACTCACATTCACACACTAGGGCCAATTTAGTGTTGCCCAGAGGGAACCCACGCAGTCACGGGCAGAACATGCAAACTCCACACAGAAAGATCCCGATCCCAGGATCGAACCCAGGACCTTCATATTGTGAGGCACCCGTACTAACCCCAGGATCCACCGTGCTGCCCACAATATATTATATTACTTTAATTTGTTTCCAAGTAAAAAAACAAACAAACTTATTTTAAAGGTGTGGTAGTAATAAAAATGCTGTGGCGGTGCGCCACATTTAATTACATTAACCCTGGACCTGCTATATTTGAGAAGCATCGACTTGTCCAGGGTGTATCCTGCCTTCCGCTCGAGTGCATCTGGGATAGGCTGCAGCACCCCCGTCACCCCGAGAGGCACAAGCGGTAGAAAATAGATGGATTGATGATTGATTCTCAAACTACAAAGTACCAAAGGTCAGAGTCGTGTATAGGGACAGTATGTATAGGGGTCACCAAGGACGTGTGCGGTTGTGCCTGGAAGCATGCAATTGCAGTCTTTCTGACGTTGTTTTATACAAACCAAAATAATAAGTCTAAATGTAGTTCTAAACATACTCCAGCTCATAAACCTACAACAAAACATGCTTATGTATAATTGTGGGACACTTTTGCGGCTGTATTTAATGCACTCCGTGTGCTATGAATTTTTATACATTTCCCACAATGCATTGCTTTTAGCCATATTAGAAAGCTTTGTTTGTAAACTCGCTCATTGCTGCTGATAACATTTACGGGAAAAAGTATGACTTTTGTGTGAAGTATGTCAACTGTGGTGGCTGCCTCCAATGTATTGTTTGTAATCACTGCGCTGCATGTCTGTGCTTTTACTTTTGTTTTTCTTAGGTTTTGCTGTGTTGAGTCTGCATAGCTTCCTGATTTTATTGTCACCATACTTGAAGACTGAACTATGCTGCTTTTTACTGCAACATGTATTAGTTTGGTTTGGATTATTGGTGACACATGCTGAATAGGTGCAATTTTGGGGAAAAAAAGTTTTCTCAAACAAAGTGTTACTGAGTGTGATGTACAGTTCAAGTCTCCCTTGTCTATGTATGCTTGCTTACCTCAAACAAGTTACTGTTGTCATTCATTAGCACTCCCGCCTTCCTGGCTAACTTTACATCATTTTCTTCGATGCAATTTAAATACTTCCCGCATTTTTTGGCACAACAGGGCATGTTTACAAGACAAATAACTAATCTTCAATTACAAGTAATGTCCAATGAGGAAGTGGTGTACAATTTGGCGCCTTGTAGTCACGTGATGGTTTTTGACCAATCAGATTTGACACCGACTTGCCAATACCCTCTCTGTAAGGTGGCACGCTGGCTCCATCTAGTGGTGCGCACTGCTCATGAACACCATTTTATTTATTTGAAATATAAACATGAAATATGTATGAAAAAAAATCATACCAATACAAATGTACAAACCAACCAAGGTGAAATTTCCATTGCTGGATTAGTGTTTAACTGAGCTGCAAATAAGAGACATGTTGGAAACTGACAATCACAAGCTTTGGTAGTAAAAACAGTAGGCCTTAGCACAGTCCTGGGCAATTATTTTGACTCGGGGACCAAATTTAGAGAAAAAAATGTGTCTGGGGTCCGGTATATCTATTTTTAGGAACACTAATACAAAACCTCACAATAAAGTCTGATTGAATGCTAAAAACGTTATGACAGACCGCCTTAAAAAACATAATGGAATTTAAAATTTTCTATGAACGATAAAACACTGAATATTGACAACATATGAACGTCACACCCCCTTTCGATCGACATATTTTACAATCAAGTGAAACGTAACAAAAATGCAACAGACAGTGAAATATGAACGCGAAGGGTACAAAATAAACCCACCTAAAATCTGATATTTGCTGAATTTCCCCTAGGGATCAATAAAGTACTTTATAGTCTATTATATTCTATTCTATATATCACTAAGCTTTAGAACTTTGTTGTGAAAATCTCCTTCCGCGTCTGTGGAAACGCTTCCCGCCCACACTGCTTGGTGCCTCGTCTGAGCTGCTGTGACGTAGATTACCATAGTAACTAGTTAGATTACCATAGTAACTAATTAGATGACCATAGTAACTAATTAGATGACCATAGTAACTAGTAAATCATCCATAAGCGCAGATTCCAAGCATTGAAATACTTTGTATAGTTGAAGACTTACGGTCATTAGAAAACATCATCATAATGGCAGCTACACTTTCCATCTTAAAGATCTAAAAAAAATATTTGGGAATGTCCGGCGGGCCAGATTGAAAAGCTTAACGGGCCGCATGTGGCCCCCGGGCCTTAATTTGCCCAGGTCTGCCTTAGCAACATCTTTTTAAGGTGGTACTTGGTGTAAAGAGGGCCGCCCCTCCCAAAACGTACGTTTTGCACAAAAAGTGCATGAAAAGGGGTCAATTCTGTTTCTGTTTCTGTTTAGTCTTTATTTGAAGGGACAATGCACATAAACATTAAGCTCAAAGACAGATATGTTGTGCACCAGATTACAGCTAAATAGCTCATTTCCATCTGCAGTCCCTGGCTACCTAAATTAAAGAGATACAAATAACATGCAATACAATTATAAGAATAAAATTATACTATAGCATGTAATCAAATTAAGAAAAGTCATATAATGCCCTTTCATTGACACCTTGCGATGAGGTGGCGACTTGTCCAGGGTGTACCCCGCCTTTCGCCCGATTGTAGCTGAGATAGGCTCCAGCGCCCCCCGCGACCCCGAAGGGAATAAGCGGTAGAAAATGGATGGATGGATACTTATTATACAATACAACCACACCTCATTTACGTCACCACACATAGACAATACATGCTCTTGTTCACATCTGTCATCATTTGTAAAACACAACCATGATTTTAACACACACACCTCACAGCTTACAATAAAATGTTCTCGTGCATAAATATAATACACATTGAGGTGACATGTCAAACCTAGTGTCCACCTCAGTGACCGTGTGAGCAGCTTTGATTGCTCCAAAGCCACTTTTTAACTTCAATTGTGAATGAAGAGTAATCAGTTAGACTTTTCAAGTTTGTTGTGAGGTCGTTCCATTCCTTTATTGCTTTATATGAAAAGGCTGATTGTGCAAAAGAGGTTTTACATCTGGGTACGCTACATCGCCCCCTGGTGGAGGCTCGTGTGTTTCTAGTTGTCACAGCAGATGTAAACTGGACAAAGTGCTTAAGTGGCTCTGGTGCAGTGTTATTTAGGATTCCATGGGCCATTCGTATTGATGCTAATCTTTGGATGTTAGCAAAATTTAACAATCTATATTTTTGGAGAACTAAACAGTGATGGTGGTGTAGTGGTTTTCGGTCAAGGATTTTGAGCGATTGTTTGTGCAAGGATTCCATTGGCCTCAGTGTCATTTTGCTTGCCTGGGACCAACAGTGTGTGTGGAGTTTGTATGTTCTCCCCGTGACTGCGTGGGTTCCCTCCGGGTACTCCGGCTTCCTCCCACCTCCAAAGACATGCACCTGGGGATAGGCTGATTGGCAACACTATATTGGCCCTAGTGTGTGAATGTGAGTGTGAATGTTGTCCGTCTATCTGTGTTGGCCCTGCGATGAGGTGGCGACTTGTCCAGGGTGTACCCCGCCTTCCGCCCAAATGCAGCTGAGATAAGCTCCATCAACCCCCGTAAGGGACAAGCGGTAGAAAATGGATGGATGGATGGAAAAGTTGTGTAGTGACTTGTATTGTTCCAAAGTAATATTATGACAACAATATCACAATAGGGCAAAAAGGGGGAAGTGATGTGACTGATCTATCCATCCATCCATTTTCTACCGCTTGTCCCTTTCAGGGTCACGGGGGGCGCTGGAGCCTATCTCAGCTGCATTTGGGCGGAAGGCGGGGTACACCCTGGACAAGTTGTCACCTCATCGCAGGGCCACAGACAACATTCACACACTAGGGCCAATTTTTAGTGTTGCCAATCAACCTATGCCCAGGTGCATGTCTTCGGAGGTGGGAGGAAACCGGAGGAAGCAACCCACAGATAACATGCAAACTCCACACAGAAGGATCCCGAGCGCAGGATCAAACCCCGGACCTTCGTATTGTGAGGCAGATGCACTAACCCCTCTGCCACCATGCTGAGAGTGGATATATTCACATTTAAAGAGCAACTGCTGTGTGTTCTACAATAATGTATTTGTTTATATACTTGTGTAACTATTTCTACATTACATTTCTGCTGCGCCACTTTTCTTTGATTTATCATCACTTGTCTTTCACTTCTTGATCACTTTCTCAGCAAGAATATGATCATAGAAATGCCTTTGTTTCACTAAAATAACCTTTGCATATTATAAAGGACACATGCAAGTGATTTGTGAGTTGTACTGTGACTCGACAGCAGAGGGAGCTAGTGGCATTTACAGTATTGATGGATGGATGAATAAATACTGTATATTTGACAATTCAGAAGCATGACCAAAAGGGACAAGCGGTAGAAAAATGGATGGCTGGATGGACTGTTGACAGTGTGAGCAGTGCACTAGTAGGTCAAATGCATTGAGGGGTTATAGTTTGATCAAGTAAGTTCAATTGGAGAGGCTGGATGATGCTTATTCTTGCAGGAGAGCACTCTCTCATGTGGAGTGTGACTCTTAAGACCTGCCATCAAGTGTTCCAGCTTGACACCATTTAACAGCTGCCTCTGGACTTTATGGGTCAATTGAAAAGCTGCAGTCTGTGTAAAGGTGCGACAAGATAATTGTTCTTTATAAAGCAGGCTGCACATTTATGCAAATGACCCAACTTCAGGCAAATCTATTTATTAGGAGCAATTGGACACAGAATATTTTAGGGGTTTGTATCAGTGTTAATTTTGAGAGCTGTTTTTGATTAAGTTTTAGTTATAGTCTTTTGACAAAAAATAGTCATATTTTAGTCATCTAAATTAGTTTAGTTTTATTCCAGTTTTAGTCGACGAAATTCCGAAACATTTTAACTCGATTAAAATTACAGTATAGTAAGTATAGCGGACAACGTATTTTTGAAGTTTTCTTGAAAGCACTTTTATTAATTATTATTGCAGAGCGTCTCAAAAACTAATTTTACAACAAGACCTGCACTCCATGAATATTTCAATAAGTACAATTTACACTAAACCTTATTGTGTGTTATTGTTTATTTGCTTCTTTTTTTTTTTTCCAAAAGTTGAATAATACATGACTAAAATGGTCACTTGAAGAAACAAACTAGTTTTATTCCACAAAACCCAAAACCAGTGAAGTTGGCACGTTGTGTAATTCATAAAGAAAAACAGAATACAATGAGTTGCAAATCCTTTTCAACTTATATTAAATTAAGATATTTAATTTTCGAACTGAGAAACTTAATTTATTTTTGCAAATAATCATTAACTTAGAATTTAATGGCAGCAACACATTGCAAAAATGTTGTCACAGGGGCATTTTTATCACTGTGTTACATGGCCTTTCCTTTTAACAACACTCAGTAAATGTTTGGGAACTGAGGAGACCAATTTTTGAAGCTTTTCAGGTAGAATGATTTCCCAATTTTGCTTGATGTACAGCTTAAGTTGTTCAACAGTCTGGGGTCTCCGTTGTGGTATTTTAGGCTTCATATTGCGCCACACATTTTCAATGGGAGACAGGTCTGGGGCCGTACTTATCAAGCTTCTTAGAGTGCCATTTTACACTTAAGTCCTGAGAATTTGCGAAATTTAGTCCTACTCTCAAACTTAAGAATAAAAGCTTTTTATCAACGTTCTTAAGTCTAAGAATCACTCCTACGCTCCACGATATTTAAGAGACCTTCAGAGGTGTCTTAAGTGGTTAGGAGTTGCCAGCAGGGGAAGGCACTGAGGCGAGAGAGACGTGCGCGAACGTTCAGGGAACGGAACAATGTTTGTTTTTTTTTGATGACGAGCAGCTGATCAAACGGTATCGTTTAGACAGAGCGGATATTATTTTTGTCACAGATTTAACACTTTTCGATTCCTTGTTGATTTCTGCATGTGTCTGCAGTGGGCTAGTATATATAGAGCCACCCACACCAGTTTCAAATTAGTTGCCTAATTAATGAATTGGAAAGAAAATGTTATGACAGTAGCGTATGTGTGTGGCCGTGAGGTGAGTGACGTCAGTGAGTGTGTGGGCGATAGAAGAGAGGGAGCGGTAGCGTGAGTGCCAGCGGGGACTAGTTTGTTTTGTATTATTTTGTAGTTTATTGTCAAAATATACACTCCCATTGTCCACTTAAATATTTCCAAGATATTTCTTTATTCTTAGACAACGGATTCCCTTCCGTGATTGGTCATTTCTATGGACACAGAAATGACGTCACCTAAAATTCCGTTTACGGCACATAGTAATGTCGTAATTCAGCTCTGAGTGTGACACTTAAGATTCAGTCCTACACTTCGCTGAAAGTGTGAGTAAGACGCTTGATAACTAACTTTTAAGTGCAGCTTTCAGCGAATAATTTATTTACTCTTAAGTCAACTCTTAGCAGACTTCTTAGGAGTAATTCTAAGAAGCTTGATAAGTACGGCCCCTGGACTACAGGCAGGCCAGTCTAGTACCCGCACTCTGTTACTCCGAAGCCATATTGTCCCGTGTGTGCGGGAGCCAAAGTACGGCCCTGGCCACTCGGATAGCCCAACCCAAAACAGCAGGTGCGGTGCTCAGGGAGCAAGGGACCACCGGCCCCACGAAGCCAGGCCGGTCAGCGACAGGAATCCCAGAGTTGGGCCTACCGTGCTGCCCGGGAGGGCCAAGGGCAGGCCATAGACAGACGTGCCCAGCATAGGACAAGGCACAGGAGAAGCAGGAGACAGCCAGCCACCAAGCCAGCGAAAGACCCCACCCCACGCGGGCAGAAAGACGGGACGCCTCGACCCGAGGGGCCCAGAGACTCACCGCAGCCGGACGAAAAGACCGTCTCTGCCCCACCAGCAACTGAGCTCCCACTAACCCAACCTCCCCCAGGCCGCCTCACCCAAGTCGGCCACCGCAGGGCCACCCAGCACGGGGCCATGGGAACCACCCACCCCACCTGCAGGGACCGCAACAATGGAGATGGAAAATCGGATCCTCCCCCTGAAAGAAGAGAGAAAAAAAAGGAAAAAAATCACAGACACGCTGACACACAAGGTCACTACCCCAGCAGCTGGCCGACTTGCACCCAGCTGCCACAATAGACGCGGGGACTAGACCCAGCAGGCTTTTTTTGGGGGCGGCATAGCTCGGTTGGTAGAGCGGCCGTGCCAGCAACTTCAGGGTTGCAGGTTCGATCTCCGCTTCCGCCATCCTAGTCACTGCTGTTGTGTCCCTGGGCAAGACACTTTACCCACCTGCTCCCAGTGCCACCCACACTGGTTTCAATGTAACTTAGATATTGGGTTTCACAATGTAAAGCGCTTTGAGTCACTTGAGAAAAGCACAATATAAATATAATTCACTTCACTTTTTTTCCATTAAAGAAACTACACTTAAAGATAAGAAGCAACACAAATATGTAAAAAATACAACACATCTGAAGAATTTAGGGCTGTCAAAGTTAACGCATTAATCACAAAAATGATCACATTAATCATGAAATACGCAGATTAATCACTCAATTTATTTTGAGTACATAGATGCTCCTTTACCTTAACCTTTTTACAGTGTTTTTTAGACTGAATTACTGAAAATGAAAAAAAAAAAAACGGTGCCAACTTTTTTATCTCCAGTAAAATTTTGGCAACTGAGCTGCCAATTTTTATTTAGGTAAAATCGACTGCCTTTTTTTTTTTTTTTTTTTTTTACAGCGTAAATAATACTGTTTTGAGAAAATAAATAGCATAAATTTCAAGTAAAAGATAAAAACATGTCCCAGTATGAGATTCTAATAATCGTGATTAATCAATAAGCAAAAGTGTGAATTATCTGATTAAAAAATGTAATCGTTTGACAGCACTAATTATTTTAATAATACATTTGTTTTGGTAAAGTCTAATTCGAGAAAGCGGGGAGAGGCAACACATTTTCCAGCATTTAGATACTTTAAATTTATTTGATATATTGTATGTAATAAATATGCATTCACATCGATGTGCAGGGAACTTAGCCTAATACATTTTTACAGTTTATGTTATCGTACGTTATATACATTTTATTTTATTTACGCAAATGGAACGGATTGGCTGTAATGCTCCTATCATATGAATCATATCAATGCACAGCAAAGTGTTCCCTGTGCAAACATAGACTTGGTATTGTCAACATTCCAATCCTGGCTTAAAGTGTTCTTGTATTCTTTTTTACATATTTCACAAGCGCACAATAATGGCTGTGTACCGACGCTTCCCATCCAATCTGATGGCGCTTGAGAGGTGCTGCAAAGAGGAATGTGCAAAACTGCCCAAAGATATGTGTGCCAAGCTTGTGGCCTCGTATTCAAAACGACTTGAGGCTGTAATTGCTGCCAAAGGTGCATCAACAAAGTATTGATCAAAGGCTGTGACTACTTATGTACATTTGATTTATTGTTGTTGTTTTTTAAATACATTTGCTAAAATATCCACCAAAAAAAACTTCACATTGTCTCTTTGGGCTATTGTGTGTAGAATTTTGAGGACAAAGAATGTATTCAATTTTGCCATAAGGCTATATAACACAACAAAATGTGGGAAAATTGCAGCGCTATGAATACACTTTATTTCTTTTGGTAAAATCTACCTGTCATGGTTGCACACTCTGATTGGCTGCAACATTAGCTACACATGCGTAATCTCATGATATATTGAAAAACAATCCAGTTTCATTCATTAAAGAAGGTCCAAACTACAACCACAATTATAAACGTACTGTCCAATTTAACACCTGACAGTGTCAATCAGAAGTTGGCTTGTTTAACACTTGTGCAAGCTTAAAATTCACCATACACACATACTCTTAGAACCCAAATAAGACCTGCTCATAAAAGTGTCATAAGTCAGCAATACGTTTATTTATTTTTTACTTTCAACACTTAAAACATTTTAACGACTTTAGCTCTATCTATTAACATAACTGGGTTTCTTTAAATTTCCTTTTTGTTAAAAATAACTCTGGGATGGAAAAATGAAACATATTTAGTTGTTTTTTTTTAAGTTGCAGAGTGGAGTATTTGAAGTTGGGTAATAGTTTGAATAGGTCAATAATTCATAACAACAATGATTTTGATAAAGTAGTCAAACGTGTAATTTTTTTTACAGTGCCTGAGTTTAAATGAAAGAACAAGCTGGTTAGGACTTGGTTAAGTTAATTGAGATCACAGAAGTATTTTTTATATATATATATATATATATATATATATATATATATATATATATATATATATATATATATATATATATATATATATATATATATATATATATATATATATATATATATATATATATATATATATATATATATATATCTACCATGTTATATATAACTGCCAAAGATAATTTGCATTGCATTTCAGTGGTTTTATTGGCAGTTGAAATAATTGAATCTCTTCAAAGCTCTGAGATGTGTATGCTCATTGTATTCTGGCGCTATCTGGTGGTTACACCAAAACAATATATTATTGTTTTTAAACAGGCAAGAACCAGATTCATTTGTTTATTTTCGGAAAGAGCATCGTATACTTTTTATATCCTGCCTGGAGAATCTGTGGTGGGCTCTCCTATTTCTGGGGCTGAGGTTGCTGAGGTAGTTAAAAAGCTCCTCGGTGGCAAGGCCCCGGGGGTGGATGAGATCCGCCCGGAGTTCCTTAAGGCTCTGGATGCTGTGGAGCTGTCTTGGTTGACAAGACTCTGCAACATCGCGTGGACATCGGGGGCGGTACCTCTGGATTGGCAGACCGGGGTGGAGGTTCCTCTCTTTAAGAAGGGGAACCAGAGGGTGTGTTCCAACTATCGTGGGATCACACTCCTCAGCCTTCCCGGTAAGGTCTATTCAGGTGTACTGCAGAGGAGGTTACGCCGGATAGTTGAACCTCAGATCCAGGAGGAACAGTGTGGTTTTCGTCCTGGTCGTGGAACTGTGGACCAGCTCTATACTCTCGGCAGGGTCCTTGAGGGTGCATGGGAGTTTGCCCAACCAGTCTACATGTGCTTTGTGGACTTGGAGAAGGCATTCGACCGTGTCCCTCGGGAAGTCCTGTGGGGAGTGCTCAGAGAGTATGGGGTATCGGACTGTCTGATTGTGGCGGTCCGCTCCCTGTATGATCAGTGCCAGAGCTTGGTCCGCATTGCCGGCAGTAAGTCAGACCCGTTTCCAGTGATGGTTGGACTCCTGCCCCAAGTGGAGGAGTTCAAGTACCTCGGAGTCTTGTTCACGAGTGAGGGAAGAGTGGCTCGTGAGATCGACAGGTGGATCGGTGCGGCGTCTTCAGTAATGTGGAGGCTGTATCGATCCGTTGTGGAGAAGAAGGAGCTAAGCCGGAAGGCAAAGCTCTCAATTTACCGGTCGATCTACGTTCCCATCCTCACCTATGGTCATGAGCTTTGGGTTATGACCGAAAGGACAAGATCACGGGTACAAGCGGCCGAAATGAGTTTCCTCCGCCGGGTGGCGGGGCTCTCCCTTAGAGATAGGGTGAGAAGCTCTGTCATCTGGGAGGAGCTCAGAGTAAAGCCGCTGCTCCTCCACATTGAGAGGAGCCAGATGAGGTGGTTCGGGTATCTGCTCAGGATGCCACCCGAACGCCTCCCTAGAGAGGTGTTTAGGGCACGTTCGACCGGCAGGAGGCCACGGGGAAGACCCAGGACACGTTGGGAAGACTCGGAATCCCCCGGGAGGAACTGGACAAAGTGGCTGGGGAGAGGGAAGTCTGGGCTTCTCTACTTAGGCTGCTGCCCCCGCGAACCAACCTTGGATAAGCGGAAGAAAATGGATGGATATATATATATATATATATATATATATATATATATATATATATATATATATATATATATATATACAGTATATATATATATTTATACAGTATATATATATATATATATATATATATATATATATATATATATATATATATATATATATATATATATATATATATATATATATATATATATAAAGGGAGGTTCAAGGGTTTATATGGTGATGGTAGAATGATGGAGCTAATGAAGTGGCTGCAGAGTAGAAGTTGTGAACAAGTGAGAAATCAATACACAGCTCGGTCACCCTGGAGCTCTGTAATTTAACTAAGACGCAAAGATGCGTTTTTTTGCCAACTGTTACCTCACCCCCAACCCCACTGAAGCCATTAATCCAGTAAACTGCTGTTGGTTGCTCTATCTGGACAGCCGCTTGCCTCTTCAGATGAGCTGTGTTTGCTCCAAGGATGCATTGGAAAGTTAATTTAACTTGACTGCTGAGGTCCTTGAAACAAGTATT